>NC_142137.1:16428195-16630695 GCF_024610735.1 Ursus americanus
CTTGAACAAATGTGGCCCATATAACAACAAAAAAAACCTACTTAACTTTTTTTTTTCAGGTTAACACTTTGGGTTTTTTTTGTTTTTTGTTTTTTGTTTTTTTTGGAAAAGGACTTAAGTCACCGAGTAATTAGAAATCACGTCAAGATTAAAAGTGGTCAACTGAGTAGATATAAAACAAGTGTCTGGGAAGACACTGATTTTATAAGTGATTTCTGAGAGAATACCTTGCTTTATAGTTCTTAAGCAATTTTTTCCTGTATCTGCAGTGGCCAACTGCTTACTGATTTATATTTGGTTGGTCAATTCTAGGATTACATAATTTTTCTGCACTTCTCAAGCCAATCAGAATTTTCTTTATTTTATTGTTCAAATATATAAGATAAAGAATATATAATATTGCTCATAGGCAAAAATTAGCCCATTTAGATAGCTTCATAAAATGGGCAAATGGACAATGCCCAAATCGTGAGAACCATTTAAGGTTATTATGACTAGCAGCTTTGACTTGAGATAGGCTGAATAGATAAATCCAAACCTAAGTGGACACTAATACTGCCTCGTTTCAATATCATGGAAACAGCTATTTCAAACTGTCTCCCATTTACCACTCAATTAAAATTCCCTTTGTCAGAAACGTAGTGTAACTCAATTATTTTTTTTATTAATAACCCTATTTTTAAGTTTGTTAGCAGATTTCCTGAATTTGTGAATATGGGTCGAGTCTGTGGGCAAGTGATACAATTTCTGTAAGTGGAGTGTTTTTATGTAATTTTTTCCAGGCAAATTCTGCTCCAAGTTTTGAACCTTTTGAGATCATTTTGTTAGAAGAATTAACTCTGTCAGTATATAGAAAGTCTTAGAGATTTAGTATTATCTCTTTCCTCTTTTTTTTTTCTCTTTAGTAACCCAAGTCAACAATCCTTGGTGCTATGTTGTTGTCTCTCATTTAGTCATTAAAATCATTTTGAATGACTTTGAGCCAAGGTATTTTCCCGGGGAAGACTACAAATTGCACTTGTATTGTTTGTGAGCCACTGATGGCCATCTTTTAGTATGGTGCTCCAAACATTTGGTCATTAAGAATTATATGTTGAGGGACAACTGGGTGGCTCAGTCGGTTAAGCATCTGCCTTCTGCTCAGGTCATGATCTTAGGGTCCTGGGATGGAGCCCTGCATCAGGCTCCCTGTACAACAGGGAAGTCTGCTTTTCCCTCTGCCTGTACCTCTTCCCCACCCCCACCTTGTGATTTCTCTCTCTCTCTCAAATAAATAAATAAAATAAAATCTTAAAAAAAATTACATGTTGATCTAGACTGTTTATAAGAAGTATATCATGGGCAAAGCAAACGTTAACACTGTGTCCTACTTCTTGCCTCTCTTTACCTACAATATTTAATCTTGGATTGGTGTGCTATATTTTTTCTTCACATTATCCTCAGTTTCTCTGGCAGCTCTCAATTTTCTGAGAGTTGGCAAATTGTTCATTGACTAATTTCCCCAGTTCCCTTTTGGGTATTGATGTTAACCTGTCATGGCTCAAGCTTTCCTGAATTATTTTTTCATGTTTAAAAAATAATAATTATAATTATCAAGATAGGTATTTGGTTATAAAAATCTCAGCTCAGAAGACTCAAGAACTTGTTCTTTGTAATTCTGAGCAAATTTCTAATTTTAATTCTTAGTAGAGATTTGGAAGTCTGAGTTTGCCATATTGTTTAGGCCAGAAGCATCATTCAAAGAAACAGTGTTACAGTGTTGTCAGTATTTATCTACTTAGTTGAGGAGCATTTATGGTTGCCAGATAAGATTCATGATGATCAGGTAAATTTGAATTTCAGATAAGCAATGAATCATTTTTAGTATAAATATATCCCAGATATTGCATGGGGTATACTTATTCTAAAAATTTATTCATTATTTATCTGAAATTCAAATTTAACTTAATGTCCTTTATTTTCATTAGTAAAAGCAGGCTATTCTTAGTAAAGCCAAAATATTTAAAAAAGTGTCTATAACCTGTATACCAATCTGGAGATCTGGTCTTTCAGGTTCTTCCCTAGCAGGTCATATTACAGTGAACCAATTTTTTTTTAAAATTATTTATTTATTTGTTTGTTTGTTTGTTTATTTTTACATTTCCACGTTGATAGTAAGCCTCCAACTGCCTTATTGAAATGTGAAGATAATTTTAACTTAAACAAATTTACCTTAGAGATCCAGAATTTTTTGACAGCAAGTCAGATATAAGTAAAAGGTAGTATAGTGATACCCTAAAGACCAATTAAAGGTCTTTTGAGATTGGCGAATTCAGCCAACTTGAATTGGAAGAAACACAGAGCTGCCATCTACAAGAGTGTGCAATGTTTTCCATCATTTGTAATGAATTGCATGAGGAAGGAAATAAGTTTGCTCTTGACAGAAAATTTAACTTCCTTACAGACAGCAAAAGTTGAAAGGAAGGTTTGAAGTTCAAAAAGGTTGGGCAGAGAAAGGGGACAGGGATGTGAATGAAAACTGTCTAATTCAAATTTTGTATGCAAAACTCTAATTAGGTAAGAAACTTGTGACTTCAGCATTTACAACTGATATCAGAGGAGTTGTCAGAGTCCAGGTGCCTAGCTTGGCCTTAATTGCTTTTTTTTTTTTTAAAGCATTATTTTAAAATAATGTTTGATGATGTATTTGCTTAACTGTTAGGCTCTTAAATGACAAAGAGTAAGCAAAATTTAGTCTGAAATTCTTTTTCAGTTTTCAATAGCAAATACAGGTTTTTTTGGACCTTTGCCTAACAGTCTCATGGTTATTGTACTAAGGTTTAAGTTATAATATATAGTTGCAAGTATGATAGGTGCTGGAATGAGAACTATTTTAAGACTGTAGACATAAACAAGGAACTGATCTATCAAGCATAGTTTAATAGATACTGAATTTATTTTCTTATTGTAAAACATAAAACTACATGGGACAAAGAACAAAATTTGTTTCATTGTATATAACAGGGAATCTAACCTATAGCCTCCAAGAAATAGAAATATTGGAATAATATTTTTGTTTTCCAAGTTTTATTTTGCTTTAATTGTTACATGTGGTAGATACAGGAAGAACACTTTAGAAGAACTTTGAACTCATTTTCACTTAAGATCATTTGATATACCTTTAAACTGAAGTGTTAGCACAAGTATAAAATAAGATGATTTTAAAAGTTAATCACCATGTATTTATTGATTTCCTATTGTGTTATATGAGAGGTATTATAATAGATGCTCTATGTGTTATTAAGATATGTTAGGCTATGTACTATTTTAAAGGTATTTAGTATATGTATACATAAGTACAAAGAATAAGTACAAAGAAGACACCACGGAGCCCAAGCACACCAACATTGACTGGCTTCACGGAGAAAATTATCCCCATCAGATGAAAAATCTCTTAACTTCTTGATGGTTCCACCTACACACTTACCTGCATTCTCATTCCTGTTTCCTCCCTTGTTCCTCAGCAAATGTGATCTCTCTGTCTTGGGCCAATTCCCTGACCTGGATCTTGAATTCTTTCTCTGACTTCTCAAGGCCCTTGCTGTAGTAGTTATTATCCCTTCCGTTTCCTGTATCTTCCAACTTTTCTTCATCAACAGCTCGCCACAAGTACTCACATATACTCACATCTCTGCTATCTTAAAAAGAACAATTTTGAGGTACCTGGGTGGCTCAGTTGGTTAAGCATCTGAACTCTTGATTTCAGCTGAGGTCACAATCTCAGGGTCCTGGAATTGAGCCCTGCACTGGGCTCTTTGCTCAGTGGGGAGTCTGCTGGCTTGCTCTCTCTACTTCTGCTCCCTCTATGCCTAAAATAAATAAATACATCTTAAAAAAAAAAAAAAAAAGAACAGTTTCTTCCTGGACTCAGACTACACCTGCAGATATGCCCTATTTCTTCCTATTAAAGGCTACAAATTTTGAAAAAGTTGTCTGTTTTTCACATTGTACTTCTCAGTTTATTATTTATTTCTTCAAGACCAATGGGAAACTGCTTTCACTCCAGTTACACAGGACTTCCTTGGGGCTAATTGCAAATAGAAATTTTCTACTTTATATTTGTTGACCTGTGGTTGGATTTAACTTTGTTAACTACATTCTTCTTGGCTTTGAAAATGCATACCTACTCCCTTTCTCAGGCTTCTTTCCCTTTAGCCTTTAAATGTTGACATTCCTTAGGATTCTGACTTGGAGACTCTCCTCACTCTACATTCATCCTGGGAATCCTCATTTACTCCTGAGTATTGAATACCATTTTTAGATTGAGGACTTACACCAGTTTCTCTAGCTCAGACCTCTCTGCTGAGCTCCATCCCTAGAAATTCAGTGTTTTTCTAAGCATCTTCATTTAATTATCTTTCAGACATCTCAAACTCACCATGTATGATACTTAATTGCTTTCCTGAATTACTTAAACTGTATCTTAAACTGATACATAGCCCACAGCCTTGCACCCTCCAATCTATTCTCCACACATCAGCCACAGTAATCAAATGTAAACGTGGTCCTATCACTTCTTTGATGTGCCCCACGCAAAATCCATCACTGACTTCTGAATCCTAAGGATAAAGTCCAAACTCTGTTTTCTCAGTCCCTCTAATACTTGTTGCCTGTTCTTTGTAGGCTTTATCCTTTGCCTCGTCTCCCTCATACTCTGTGCCATAACTATACTGAATGTTTCCCTTTTCTGTTCTTCAGGTGCATTCTACTATTTTTTTTTCACTTGGTTTGTCATACTTGGAATTGTCTCTGCCTAGAACATTCCTCCTTTCTTTTTGTCTCGATCATTCTTTAAATCTCATTTCAGTTGAGATATTCCTGTCTCTTAAAAAACCTTTTGTGACTCCTACCCGCAAGACTGGATTGGACATCCTAGCTTTGTGTTCTCATAGCTGCTTATATTATCTCATGACAGCATTTGGAGGCACTCCGTTATGACAGCTTTCTCACTTGTCTCTATTTCCAGTGTAACTCAGGGGGCCCAACTTCTGAAGCATTAGGCCTGATTGAAATTTTTCCAGAGACCAAAAATAATGTCAAATTCAGTGTAGTTAAGATTACATAATATGTCTCTGAATTTACTGTATTATGTCATTTATTCATAAAAAATATTCATTTAGAATAGTATAGAGGTGGTTAAGAGGGCAGATTCTGGGGCTAGGCTCCATTGACTGAATTTAAATCCCAGCCCTACCTGTGTGATTTATCATCAGGTTGCCTAAACTCAGTTATGTCTGTGTCTTATTCATAAACTAGGAATAATAATAATAGTGCCTACCTTATAAGACTGTTGAATTATATTAGTTATTAAATGTAAATTGGTTAAGACTGTACTTGGCTCACAATGAGTACTCTGCAAGTATTTGTTATTGAGCACTGCTAGGTGAAGTGTATATAGTGGTCAAAATAATGTAGCATCTGTCATCATTTAATTTATAGCTAGTTCCATGAGACACATACTTAAGAAAGACACATTTAAGGAAAAAAAATATTAGTTATATCCCTCTCTGAGAGTCTCTAACACGTTTCTTATCCTCACCCTACCCCTAGCCTGTGATATCTGGGATCTTTCAAAGTACCACAGTAGAATTTTATAGTTTCACTGGGAATTATTTTGAAACACACAATCCTTTTACCTCCAGCATTCTTGGATATCCTCAGGTTTCACAAATTTGTCTCACAGTGACTTCATAGCCTCTCTTTAGGAAGAAGACCTGCTTCAGGGAAATACTTTCCACTTCATCTTTTCCCTGGAAGCAATAGTTAATCTACCAAGTTTGTCTTTGCCCAGAGCCAACACCAATCTATATTGCACCTTTCTGCAAATTATAATAAAATACTCTCTCTCTGGCTGGAAGAGTTAGAATAAAGTTGCTCTTCTGAGTAAGGAGCAGTTTCCTAGGCATACAAATTGAGAAGCCTGTCAAGAAAAAGGTGTGTCCAGGGATAACATGGGGCAACTTCAGAGAGTAAGACTGTGAGAAGAATGAGCTGTATATCATTTCTACTGTACCTTCCTAATAGGATGATACTGTTCATGTTCTCATCATATGCAGGAGTCCTATTTCACACTATGGGCCTGTTTGCTTCCTTGGCTCCATGTGACCTAAACTTCTCCTTGCCTGCCCAGGGTTAACTTCATAAGCAGCTTTTCATGCTCTGAGCATTTCCTCAGTTTCCTCCAGCATCTTTCTATGTTCATGTTTTCAGAGCTCTGCCCTATGGTTTCTAAGGTGTCAGCCTTGGTCCTTTCTACCCTGGAGAATAGCAGAGTTAGATATTTAAAAAAAGGAGTCTCAAGGTCATTTTATATTAGCCTGAGGAAGTAAGTAACTGTTAGACATTTAAGGCATTTTGAAAGCTTTTAATCAGCTCATATTATTGATATCTTCCAGGAAAAAGTTGATAGTTCCAAGGTCTCTGCTGAAATATCTAGATTTCTCTGGTGAGTCTTCCTTGAATAACCCATGCTGAGTGAAGGAAGATGGACTTGGCATATCAATATTGATGATTAAACACCTGAAAATAATAGGGAATAGAATTAATAAATACATATTTTATATGTTGAATATGTCAGATTTGGAAAATAATAGTAAATAGTACTTTAAAAATCTTTTCATTTATCATTTATAAAGTACTTTTATATGCTTTATCTTCCTTAATGTTCAAAGTAATCCTGTGGGAAAGGCAAATCAGGCATTATTATTGTATAATGCACAGATACTTTTTAAACATCTACATTGGTCCATTAAATAGAAAATATGAGATAGTCCATCACCAAACACTGAATCTCTGGGGAGGGGGAAATTAATTCTAATAGAATTTTAGTAATTTATTTGTTTTTATTCACCAGAAATTACTTTCCTAAAATCCGAATAAATGTGCAAAAGACAAGAATAGTTTACATTTGGGCATCCCAAAGAAAAAATTTAAAGCAAAAATAATCAAGATATGATAGTATTTCCCTTTAAAGCAGTAATATTGGCTCTGTCTTGTCCAATTATGAATCTGAGCTAATAAGGAATATGAACATAGAGCTAACAGTCCAAAAAAATTTTTAAAAGATGCTTTGTCATTTTGTTAGTAGTAGCTATTAATGATTTGAAGGCGTCCATTTTGCTAAAAAAACAAACAAACAAATGAAAAACAAAAAAAACCAACTCTGTCCTTTTGATTTTGAATGAGCATTAGTACTTTACAAGAGACTAGACATAACTCTACTATAAGAAGTAATTGCAGTTAATGACTACGTAAGGATTTTCACTGTACATCTTTTGGGGAAGACATCTCAGTGATGGTTCGGTTCATGCTGAAAGTTGGTGAGCATTCTCAACCTGGTAGGTATTTATGCAAATTTTAAAACAGCATTATACCAGAATAGTTCAGCAGGTCTTAAGTTTTAGGTATACATAAAAAATAGAAGCTAAGTAACTTTTATTTTCAATCCTTTTTTTTTTTTTTTAAGATTTTATTTATTTATTTGAGAAAGAGAAAGAGAGCACAGCGAGGGAAGGAGCAGAGGGAGAGGGAGAAACAGGTTCTCCACTGAGAAGGGAGCCTGACATGGGCCTCAATCCTAGGACTCCAGGCTCATGACCTGAGCCGAAGGCAGACACTTAACCAATTGAGCCACCAAGATGCCCCAAAGCTAAGTAATGTAAGGACATTCCTTATAAAGCAGTAACCTCAATTACATATACATATACATATACATATACATATACATATACACACACATATGTGTATGTGTATAATTTATGTATTTATATAATATTAATGTATTTTTATAAATATAAAAAATATATTTTTAGAGAGGGGGAAGGAGAGAGAGAGGGGAAAGAGAGAGAGAGAGAGGTAGAGAGAGAATCTCCGGCAGGATCCACACCCAGTGCAGAGCACATGGGGCTCAATCCCACAACCCTAAGATCATGACCTGAGCCAAAATCAAGAGTCAGCCATTTAACCAACTGAGCCACCCAGGCACCCCTCTAATTTTATATAAAATAATTTGTTTTAAATTGTTTTCTTCTGCTTTTCTTCCTTGTTTTTTAGAAGGTAAAAATAATAAGGAAGTAATTAATGGATGCTCCTGAATATATTCTGAAAATATATTTTTGATCTGGATTATTGTGAAAATTTAATTTTTTTTCTGACATAATTGCAAACCACATTGTATTTTTGAGTGCAAAGTAGTTACATACAGAAAGTGAATATATAAACATTGCTTGAGTTATTCAATATTCCAGGACCCTGGATGTTATGAAAGTGTTCAAAATGTTCTCTCAGGTTTGTGTTTCACTATAAAATGTAAGAAAACATTTTCTCAAATGTCAGTAGTTGAGAATTCCTAGAATACAAGGTAACAACCATACAATTCTGAAAAGTCTTTGGAAATTCTTTTTTGTCTATGAGCTCTCATGTTCCTCATTGTGCTGTTGCCATATCATAAATTCCTTGATCTAGAAGCAAATACGTTTTAGAAAAAAAAGTATAGATTCAAATTCAGTAAGAATGTCCTATTAAGTTTTTTGGTGTATATCTATAGCTGACCTTTCTCTTAGAGCTTTTATCCTTGTGTCAGACGTTTATCTAAAGAATCTTCTGAACTCTCTTGAAATTTTACTTAAGGAATATTGTTGGTAACCTTGGAGAATCCGAGCTCTAAACTTTGAGACAGATCACCCTGTCTCAGAATCAGACTTAGAAGAACATGACTGCCTAGAGGGAGACCAGGCATTTTCTTCCTCCTCACTGCTTCTTAACCTCATGTCCTCCAGGAGGAGTTCTGAGACTGTCGAGAGTCATCATAGCTCATGGGTCCAACCCTTCCTACTGAAAGGAATTCTCATTATTTCAAGGGCTTTTTAATCAGTAAACAGTAGAAGACAATTACTGTATAGATCGGTTTAATTAGTTTATTTGATGCCCAGAGCATGTAAATTTGCAACCAGCTTGTTTCTGCTAGCTATAGAATCATAAATTGATGGCAGTGTTCTGGACGGAAGAGATGATGCTTTGTGCATGCTAACTTCTTAGTACAAGTCTAATGGATTAGGAAGAGGATTGACATCCATGGAATCTTTTACTAAAACAAGGCTCTCACATCTGGATATTTTTTGGTCATCATCAACCATAATTTATTCCCCCACCCCCATTTTTAATAACGCATTTCTAGTTTTCCATTAACTGACCTGAGGATATCGAGATATAGAACTACCTAAAATCTGTATGTTTTATATTGAATAAAAATTTATGTATTCTCTATGCTGGCTTGATAACCTACAAAGCATTCTATATCAAATTACAAACAATTTCTGAGGAACAGAGTACTTTGAATTTAAAAAGATACTTCCATATTTTCTAGTAGGCATATTCAATGACTTTAAATTATGTTTCCAACTTGTTGATCTTGTGGGCCACCTCACTTTTCTAGTCATCCCCACTTTTTACTTTCTCCCTCAGTCATGAAGCAAAAAAAACCCCATGTATTTTCTCCTTCAGAAATGCTGTTCTTCCACGAATGCAAATTAGTTTGAGATAAAACAAACAAAAAGAGAAACAGGTGGAAACAAAGAAAGTGAATCTTTGGAGCCTTTGACTGTTTTCTTGAGCATTGTTTGACAAGTAGACATAGTCACTTTATTCCCACCATGATTTCTAGAAGTCGTGACAAGAGCCATCCACATTCTTTTGTGTGTGACTAGTGGCACATTTGTGAGATGACCAGCAGGGGTTAGGGCAATGACTAGGAGCAGTTTTCTTTTTGTGAAGTTAATAGGCACACATGGGGATTGAACAAGTTTAACATTCTTTTGGGGTCCTTCCTCTTGCCTGGCCGTGAATTTGAAAAATTGCCATTGTGATTAGAGTCAATATTTTTTTCTTTAGCATTTCTCTCTTTTACATAACACATTGCCATTTGTAGAAGACACCAGGCATAAGTTAAATTTGGTTTGAAGGTGAGATTGGAACATGAAGTCTTCGCTGATATTTTGTAATTTTAATTTTTTCCTCCTTACCTCCCACACCATTCCAAACTCCTTCCTAATCATTAATATATGGTGCCCCTAATGATGTGATTGATGTCAGCCAAAAGAGAATGGTTTGTATGGGATCATAATTTGTTTACAATAGAAAATAAGACAATTAACTTAATACTTTGGCTTTAATACTGAGATGAAAGCTATACTGGAATTATAAATGGTACACAGTAAACATATCTGAAGATCCTGTTTCTACCGGATCTGCTTTTTCTTTCTGACTCTTAGTTTCAATGGTAATGACGAGCTTCTACTTAGTGCAATAGTTTTAATCATTTAGAGCAATAAATAATAGTGTCAAAGCAATGGAAAAACAAATTTTTCACCATGTTAGTTGGGCTTTCTAAGTTGGACCCTTTACTTCCAAATTTGAACAAGACAGGTATCTTTATTTATTATTATTATTATTATTTCTTCCAAATTTGAACAAGACAGGTATCTTTATTTATTATTATTATTTCTTCCAAATTTGAACAAGACAAGTATCTTTATTTATTATTATTATTATTATTTCTAACCACTTGCTCACAGTCTAATGCCTGGCCTGGATGATTGATTGATACCAGTGTTTGCAAAAGCCCATTTAGATCTTCTTTTAAATTGAGAATGAAGGAAGGTTGCTTTGTGTTAATATTTAAGATGACTGAATTTAGCTGATATTACCTTATATTGGAAGCAAATTTATAAAACTCATTGTAAAGCACGACACCTATCTTCTTGCGCTGATTGGTTTGCAAGTGGTCTATGTTGTCAGTGTCACAAAACCTGACCACCTACTGTCCCACCCCCTTTAAAATTTTTTGATTATTTATCTGTGAATCTTGAGACCGAGTTCTTACCATGTGATATACATTGTCCCCAAAAGTTTAAGTGCATTATCTCATTCATTTCCATAAAGATACTATGAAGTAGATGTTTTTCCCATTTTACAGATGAGAATACCGAATTTAGAATGGTTAATGTTAACTTACCTAAGACCATGTAGTTGGTGAGTAGAAGACTCAGTCTCTCAGACTCTAAAAGACCTTTGCTCATCTGCACTGTGTTGTTGCTTATCTTTTTTCTTCAGATTTTTAAAATCTTATTTTGTTTTTTTTTTTCTTATAATAATATTACGGACTTCTTAGGATTGTGGTAGAGTGCTGGATAGATGGAGAATTTTGATTATCCACTTATTTATGTGTAAAATGAAAGAGCTGAATTTGATTATTCTCACATATTGACTAGTCTCTAAAGTGATAACTGTCAAGAAATAGAGAATTTAAGCCAAGCAAGAGTTTCTCTGCGAGAGGCGTGGTAACATTTGTGGAGTCTGGAAATGGGAGTTAGTTAGATAACGGGAGCAAGGAAAACAGTTTAGCAGGCAAACAATAGGAGGACCGAAAAAAGGTGGCAGTTGTACATAAAATCATGGAATTAGAAAGCTTTCTACTTGAAGACATCAGTAAACATTTAATGGAATATATTTTCTCATTATTTTCATTATAACGAAAAATAAAATCCAGAGTCCTTTAATAGGCATTCAGGATGCAGTGCCTCCTTAACACAGAGTTAATAGCGTGTGCTGAGAGACTGGCTGCCATGATCATGTGTGGTTCGTGGAATCAGGAGTATGTTTGGTTTCGTCACTTTCTAAATTAAATTTGTCTGTTCTGGGTACCAGAAAGTAGGTTATCATTGATAATCCATTATTATGGCATTCAAGTGATATTCCAGGGAGGGACAGTTTTATAAACAAATTAAAAAAAAATAAATGACAACAAACAACATAGTAGAAAATATTATCATTAGGTAACAAAGGAGAGATGGTTTTGCACCTTGGATATGTATAGTAGGACCTTTATCATTGTAGGAATGTGCCGAGAGAGGCTATTGGCATGCTAAAAATACAGCACTTTAATAATAATCCATGCATAAAGGACCATGAGAGAAGATATGGCAGAGACCTAATGAATGCTGGATCTTCTCCATACTTACCATTTCTACACAAAAAAATTAAATTAAAATATTAAATTATAATGTTTAAAAAAGCAAAATCTGTAATATTAAGATGAACTTTGAATCATATAAATGTGAATTTTTTTATGTAAAATGTGTTTCATTTTATTTATATTCAAAACAGATGCATGGTTGTAAATACAGGGTGGTTGTAATATTCTAAGCACATATTTTAGGGACTTCCTCCCTTTTCCAAATCTTGCTCAAGTGGAACATACACTCATTTCTGTAACAAAAATTCTTTCTACTCTATTGGCAAAATGAATAGCATCAACTCAAAATATTTAAAAATTTAGTCACATCCACATCCTGCAGCCTATAAGGAGCTTTCACGCTTTTGGGCTCGCTTTAGATCTTTAATACCCTTTCCTTTTGTGTCAAGGAGCTCACGAGGCGTAAAGAAGCACTGATAAACCCACTTAGATCCCTTCCTGGGCCGTCACCTCTCGCTGCCAAGCGGCTTTAGGTGGTAACTGATCTGTGACAGGCTGCCAGTCAAACAGAGCATTTCTGAAAGCTGACACAAAAGACTGAACGCTGGAGAATGGATAGGAAAAATAAGAAAAGGACCCAAACTGTATCAGTGCCCCCCACTCCATCTCGGTCTGTTCCTCTTCGCTACTACCGCCCCCACCCTCTGGCCCACCCCTATCCTCCCTAACCTTTTTTGGTTGGTTTTTCTCTTTTCTTTTCTCATTCTCTTCCCTCCCAACTGCCCGCCTCCTCCCTCCCAGTCCCCTTTCCCGGAGCACAGCCTTTCCCCCCTGCTCTCTCTGGCTCCGCTCTCTCTCAGTCAGGTTCATGGCAGGGCCAGCTAGAGTGGAGAGATAGAGATCAGCAGCCCTTCCAAGCAGGGATTGCCCCAGTGCACTGCTGATAATAGAGGCAGAAGTGAGAGTGACAGTCAGATGGAAACTGACACAGGCCTTCTGTCAATGCCGCAGCTGCCCGTGGGACTGAGGAGGGAAGGGAGGGTGGGAGTTGAACTGAAATGTCAGTGCTGATAACTGCACCAGCTCGCTATTTTTCTGTGTAGGTGTCGTGCTATTCCACATGTGAGGCAAGGTTTTTTCAAACTCCGTAGCGCTTACTGTTTCTTCTCTACTGGTGTGAGTGTGTGAGCAGGAGCAGCTTACTCAGTGACATCCTCACTTAATTTCTTCTGGTGCTGTGGAGCCCAGGTGCTGTGATTGTGTTTGACAGTTTTTGTTCTCACAGCCTTTTGAGTGTTTTAAAGATTGATAAATCTTGTCATGTGAGAGCCCTGAGTGATGCCGAATAGTGCACATTCTTCTAGCTGTAGATAATTTCTGTATTTCCCTACATTAAAATAAGGCTAGAAAATATTAACCGAGGACTGTGGTCAGTGAGTCATTTTTCTGACCAGGAGATGTAGGACCTGAAAATGTCCCAAGCAGTTGGCTTTTAATCTTGACTTTCGTTCTCTGGACAAAGCTTAAGGGGAGCTGTTCTTGGATAATTACTCTCTTGACTTCAAGGAGTCATGGTGATACCATTGTTCATCAATAGATCCACATTTCTATTTCTGAAAGGCAAATAATTTTCATATAAATCTGCCAAAATTACACACAGCATATATAATAGCAGTGACTGATGATGACAATGGTCTTACTTATATAACAGCGATAAAATCCATTAAGCCACCTGAGTCCTGCTGAATCTCTACCTGACACTTCCAACAGTTTAGCATCTCTAAAAGGCTATAGGAGCTTGAAGTTTGGAGGTTTTCCGTACCCCAGAAATCAGAATCACCTGAGATTTTAGTTGAGTCGTTTATAAATCAACTCTGCTTTTTCTTCTGAGAAAGTTATTGGCCAGGATCTTCTCTCTCGTTTGTGAGGACAAATCAAAGATCTATACTAAAGGAAGTGGGTGCAGAAGAACTTTAATTTCTCTCTCCTTGTGTATGTAAATGAAAGTACGTGATAATGAACATGTTAGGTGATATAAAGATTATGAACCTGACAATCGCATACCTCTAAGACGTTGAATTACAAAAGGATTCTCTCTCTCTTTCACTCTTTCTCACACAGAGTGGGTAGAAGCAAGGGAGAGAAAAATATCTCATGGGAGAATATTGATTATTTTTAATGGCTTGATTTAGCTTCTTAATTTAGGTTTTACATCTTTTTTTGTTTTAAGTAGATCTTTTAGGTATATGTTTTGTTCAAGTTATGAAACACAAAGGAGAAGAGCTGGAAATAAATTGGAATTTTGTGAATTTAGAAAAAAAGATAAAATTATGATTAGAAGAAATATATACATTTATAATTTTGGCTTATTAGTATTTTATTTGACATCATCTGTCAGAAATCATTAATCAAGTCTCTGTATTTTCATGGTGCTATAAAACCATTATGCAAATAGGGGCAAGGAGAGCAAGCCTGTCTACTAAGGAGCTTTCCTTAAGACATATAGGATTAATGACATTTTATATAGAAGACACAAAAACATTGGACAAGCATTGGCCAAGTGGCCAAGTGTATAAATTAAATTAAAAAAACACATGAAAATACCATATTATGCCAATGAGTCAATGAAGAATGTAGAAGGAACAGTTAGAATTATCATGAAAGTGTCATGTTTAAAGAGAGACAGGAGGGACACCTGGGTGGCTCAGTCAGTTAAGCCTCTACCTTAGCTCAAGTCATGATCCCAGAGTCCTGGGATCAAGTCTCACATAGGGCTCAATGTGGAGCTTGCTTCTCCCTCTCCCCTCCCCCCACTCGTGCGCGCACGCGCACGCTCTCTCTCTCTCTCTCTCTGTCTCTCTCTTTCTCTGACAAATAAATAAAATCTTAAAAAAATAAAAGAGAGAGAGACAGGAAATGGGAAGGCTTTATGGACAGGGTGAGATTTCAGGAGTTGCCTAAAATAAGGGGCAAATAAGGAATTATGAGCCAGTTCTCCCTCGTCCCAATAAAAGTGAGCATTTCTCAAGGATCTTTTTTCAATCCTTGGCTCTAGGCCTTTATACTTACTTTTTTTGAAATAAAGATGGCTCCTCTGATAGAGAGGTCAGAGTGGAACTTATAGCTACTTGGTCATCAGAAACCAGCCTTTAGTGATGCATATTATATGCTAATACTAAAAATGCTAATATTAAATTCATACCATCCTTCAATCTTCCTAATACCTCTGTGAGCTAAGTATTATTTTCCTTATTTCATAGGAGAGAGAGATGTGAAATACTTGGCTCAATAATACGTAGGTAGGAAGGCAGAGCAGTCTTTCAACGCAGGCCATCATGTCACATGCTCTGCTCTAGCCATGACACATCCATACTCTCCCAACCTCCATGAGACCCCTGTGAGGTTTTAACAATAGCATCTATGATTATCTCAATGACCTACAAAGCACTTTAAGTTTTAATTGAAGAAGCAGTCTTTGTCCCTGAGCTTTTTTTGGTTCTCAGTAAGGCTCTCCATGTTCTTTCGAACAGTGGGTTCTCAAACTTAAGCAAACATCTGGAATAAGCTAAGAGAATCAGCTAGAAACTTTGTTGAACAGAGATTTCTGGGCCCCATCCAGAGTTTCTGATTCAGTAGGTCTGGATAGGCTTAAGAATTTGCATTTTTAACAAGTTTTAGGTTGTGCTGATACTGCTAATTTGGGGATATAGTTGTAAAAAAAATTGAGATGTTAAGTGTGTTTCCAAATTATTGGGCTGAGCAGTTGGAAGAATGAAGTTGACATTGGCTGTGATGGGAAAGACACAAGTGGAGCACATTTAGTTTCAGAAATAATGAATTTGACTTATCTATTTGATATCCGGTTAGAAGAACCAGGCAGACAGTTGGATTTATATAGCTAAGCTAGGGATATAAACTTGGGAGTTGCTGCAATATAGATGGTATTTATCACATCAAATTGGATGAGATCACTAATTGAGGATAGAGACAACAGAAGAAAACCAAGGACTGAGCTCTGTGGTACACCAACATTAAGAGTTTGGGAGAAAGAGAAGAATGAGTAAAGAATGTTATGAGAGAAGAAACACTAAATTAGGAGAAAACCAACAAGGTTCAATGTTCCAGAAGCCAGGTGATCTAATTTCTACTTTAAAAGGATTGCTGTGGCCTCTGTATTGAGAATAGACTTTAGTGGGCCATGGTGGAAGCAAGGGGACTAATTAAGTGAATATTCTAATAATCTCAGATGGGAGATATTTATGTTTTGGTTCAGAATGGTAGCTGTAGAGGGGCGCCTGGGTGGCACAGCGGTTAAGCGCCTGCCTTCAGCTCAGGGCGTGATCCTGGCATTATGGAATCAAGCCCCACATCAGGCTCCTCCGCTATGAGCCTGCTTCTTCCTCTCCCACTCCCCCTGCTTGTGTTCCCTCTCTCGCTGGCTGTCTCTGTCTCTGTCGAATAAATAAATAAAATCTTAAAAAAAAATAAACAGAATGGTAGCTGTAGAAATAGTTATAAAGGTTAAGTATGACATATATTTTGAAGGATGCAACTACAAAGATTTGCAGAAGGATTGGCTATGGGATGTCAGAGATGAAAGTGGCAAGTTTTTTTGGTTTCAATGGCTGAAAATATGGAGTTATCATTCACTACAATGAGGGAAATATCAAGTAAGAGCAAGTTTTGTTGAAAAAAGTGATGATTTGGTTTTTTGTATGTTATAGTTGTGATTTATATTAGACATCCAAGATGTCCATGTTGTCTCAGGATTTCTTTCTTTTTTATGGCTGAATAATATTCTGTGTGTGTGTGTGTGTGTGTGTGTGTGTGTGTGTGTGTGTGAATACACTACATTTTCTTATCAATTTATCTGCTAATGGATACTTGGGTTGTTTCTACATCTTGGCCGTTGTGAATACTGATGCTATGGACATGGGGATGGAGATGCAAAATCTCTTTGATGTCTTGTTTTCCTTTCCTTTGGATATGTTCCCAGAAGTAAATTTCATGATCGTAAGATAGTTCTATTTTTAATTTTCTGAGGAACTGCCATACTGTTTTTCATAGTGGTTATTTCAATTTGTAATCCTACCAACAGTGCATAAGGGTTTACTTGTCTCCACATCCTTGCCAATATTTGTTATCTCTTGTCTTTTTGGTGTTAACTCTTCTAACAGGCATGAGGTGCTATGTCATTGTTGTTTTGATTTGCATATCCCTTATGATTAGTGATGTTGAGCACCTTTTCATATAACTTGGCCATTTATATGTCTTTTTTGGAAAAATGTCTATTCAGGTCCTGTGCCATTTTTAATTGATCATTATTATTATTACTTTTGCTATTGAGTGGTATGAATTCTTCATATAGTTTGGATATTAATCCCTTATCAGATATATGGTTTGAAAATAAATTTTTTTCCTTCCCTCAAGCTATCTGTTAATTTTGTTGGTTATTCTTTTGCTGTGCAGAAGCCTTTTAGTTCAATGTAGTCCTACTTGTTTATTTTTTTATTTTGTTGCTTGTGTTTTGGGTATCTGAAGGGGAGGGTGTATGGGATGGGGTGGCTGGGTGATGGACATTGGAGAGGGTATGTGTTGTGGTGAGCACTGGGTGTTGTGTAAGACTGATGAATCACAGACCTGTACTCCTGAAACAAATAATACATTATATGTTAATTTAAAAAAATTCACAATTCTAAAAAAAAAAAAAAAAGTGTGTTAGGTGTCATATCCAAAAAAAATAATTGCTAATTATTTTCTCCAATGAGTATTCTTGGTTTCCCTGTAAAATATTAGTTGACCATATTTTCTGTTTGTTTTTAAAGAAAGGGGAAATAATGTATTTTTGTGGTGAGGGGGAAAAACCATAGAGAAAAAAAATGATGGTGTAGGAGAAAGAGGAAAATTTCTGAATAATGTCCTTGCAAAGGTGAGAGGGATAGGATCTAATGCATAGGTGAAGGTGTTAGAATTAAGTAGGATCAAAAACAGTTTAGCCATAAAAGCTTGAAAGGCAGAGTATATGTATTTGGATGCAAATTAGTGGGTTGATTTGGTAGTGAGAGCCTATGGAAGGTTTCTGATTGTTTTTATTATCTCAGAGAAATAGGCCATCTTCTGAGGGTAATGATAGGGGGTGTATTGGAGGTAGACAATATGACCAAGCCAAAGAAAAATCCTATGTAAAAACTTGTCCTTTTAAGTAAAATAGATCAATTGAGCTAATAATATTTAGGCTGAAGTAAGGAGGAAATAAACCACTCTCCCTCCCCATTGCAATATCCATAACACACAGCTCTGTTCTTCTGATGAACTCCTGTAAGCAATGAGGGTCAGGAACTGGGGTAGATTGAAGACACCTTGTTCAGATCACAGCTGCTACAGTGGATCCTACATATACATATTCTTCTTAGATGATGACTTGTGTCCCTACCCTGTTCTTCTAACTTTCACTAGATAGGATAGGTAGATAGGAATATAAGGATCTCATGAAGCTGGACCATGGTCCAGGAGTTACTATTTATACTGCATTAATTATAAGCCATATCCTACTCAAGGGTATAAATGCACATTATAGGAATATTCTGGGCCAAGTATAAGACATTTGGGAAGGATCGGTTGGGTGCTAATCCCATATTTTGAGTTTTTTATTTACAACATGCAAATAAACAGACTTCTTTTTCCTTTATAGTACTTGGTAAACATCGTGGTTAATTGAGTCAAACTACATGAGTGATCTTAAGAGAATTGGTATAGACCATGTGTAAATTAATCAAGCTAGGCTAAAAGCTATTCTGCAGTAGATAAAATGTTTGTGAATAACCTGAGAAGAATCAAGGAATTAAGTGTAGTAAGAATCATCGTTCATAGGGAGATGGGAACCATGATATTCTTAAACCTAGAATGACTAAATCAATTGAGGGGAGTCAGCAACTGCTATTGTGTCTTATCTCTGAATGATCAGGGCATCTGTTAACTATGGAATATAAGGGGATTTTTAAAATTAGATTATGAATGAAACACTGTGGATGCATCCCTAGCCAATATTTTATAACATAGAAATCTTATTGTAATTTTAGCATTAATGGATTAATTAAATCTCATAATGCCAGGGGCCAGTTTAATAGCCTGAATGTAAATCCAGGGTATAGAAAACTAGAAAGGATCGGTACACCTCTGGGCTTGTTTTTCACAGTTGAATTATTGATTTGGTCAAGGTTCTCCCAAGTCTCAGCTATGAAACAATGATTTACACATAATAGATGTTCAATAAACATGAATGATTTATTGTTGATGATTTAAATCATACACAGTTGCCTTTATAAACCATGCTTTCCAAGCTACACAGATTTTTTTGTTTATTAGCTTTGCGTAGGAATGCTTTTCTTTTCTTGTCTTTTATTTTTTTAAAGAAATAATCTAAAGGTAATTACAAATATTGCTACAGGATGGGGAGTGGAATTCTTAGATTTCATGAGAGCAACATCAGTGTACAGTATAATTTTATATTGGATGCTATAATTAATTTAGGTGCATATTTTCCTGTGATGTTTGTGATTTCACATCTGTATGTGGATGGAAACTGCCATGTAATCCTGAACAATTAAATAAATTATTTGATATTTTTGACTCTTAGATTTTGGAAGAAAACTATATCCCATTACACAGCTATCACATGTAAAAAAAAAAAAAATCAGATAATCGGAGTCCTTCACATAGCTTAGTTCTCAGTGTTAGAGAAATTTCTATTTCTCCATGAAGAAAATACCCAGGGGTAGGTTTCCATGCCTTTTCCAGTAAGAAATGAAACTCTTGGTGGAGATTATGATTTCAAGGAAATATGAAATAGTAATAAATGATCATAGACCATCAAAAATTCCATGAAGATTTACAATGATGAATTAGAGGAAGGTGAAAATGCAGAAAATATTGTATATGTATTTCTAACAGAAATGGATTGTTTAATGAATGAAATGTTTATTATTTTAAGAGTTTTTAGTCAGTCCTCAATGAGTAGCTTACAACCACCTTATATGTACCTAAAACAGTTTTGTATTGTTTTTAAAGCAGTTTGGAGATACTAGAAATTTTACAGATTATGAATCTTGTATAAAATAATTGTGTATTCCTCTCATTTTAGAAATATAGACTCTAAATTTATCAATTAGTAAAAATTTGGAGAAATTCTAGACTTGGTATTTCTTGTTCTATCAGAAAATGTGATTTCTAACCTACATTATCTCTAGGAAATTATATTATTTTCTCAAGTCTCTGCCTTCTTGTGATAAATTCTGAAATATAAATGATATACTTGTTATGAAATTTCAATTAAAAAATTTACTTGATTTACTCTGTTTTATTTCAAAACCTCAAATTTACTTCCATGAGTCAAACTATTTATTAATACTTAATTTTTTTAAAGATTTAATTTATTTATTTGTCAGAGAGAGAGGGAGATACAGAGAAAAAGCACAAACAGGAGGAGCAGCATGCAGAGGGAGAAGCAGGCTCCCCGCTGAGCAGGCAGCTAGATGCGGGACTCAGTCCCCAGGACTCTGGGATCATGACCTAAGCCGAAGGGAGACGCTTAATGGACTGAGCCACCCAGGCTTCCCTTAATGTTTAATTTTAAGCCACTTTTTAAATAATAAAATATTTTTAAGAATAGTGACGTTTAGACTGTTTCTAGGATAATAGAGTCAACTCTTGTTTGGAACAAGGCACAATAAAAATGAAACAAATTCACAAACAGATCCAGACCTATACATGGGAAACGAAGAAATGAAGATCTTCAGAGGCACACCATCAGTTTTACATAATTTTGGCTCTGACCAAATAATTAAACTGGGTTTTGCATTCAGATCTATCAAATCAAATCCAGAGAATTACACTGATTCTTTCATGTTTCTGTTTCTAAGAGCATATGAACATACATGCTCTTAAATTGATCGAGAGCATGTCAATGTTTGTCCACAGGCATTTCAGATCTCATACCAAGGAACACAAGAATGAATGGAAGTCAGAGGATGCCATCATTATGCTACAGATTGGACTGTCTGTCATATTGTGTCATTTGATGAAAGTGTGGAAGAGCAACTATTAGGTCCCTTCAGAGTTGCATTGGATATCTCATCTCTCTTTTCAGTGATTTGTCTTGACATTGTTGTATGTTGCTCCACCTCAGTGAAATTCCTAGTTTCTGGTTGAGCAGAAAGTCCAAAGTCCAGAATTTCTCTAACTCTTGGTCTCTATGCTGCTGATGACAATGTAGTCCAAAAAACTCACAAAAGCCACATTCGATGTGATTCTAAATCATGTCTTTTCAGTTCCCCTTTAGATTAAATTCAAAGGTTTCAAAGAATGGTACTTCAAATTTGCAAAATGTGATTAAATATGTATTTGTGCAGTCATCATTTTTTATATCTTGATACTCAAATTTAATCATTTTTTGTCTTTGACTATTATAGTCTCCAAACATATATCCCTGTTTTCTGCTTTATTTCTCTCCCACCTAACCACCGGTATTCTTTCTCTTTAGATTTCTTTAATGGTTTTTCATTGTTCATAGAGGAGGCTAAGCACATTTGTTTGGCATTCACAGCTTTTCATGATTTGACCTATGTCAGCTTCCCTGGTTTTATTTCTTATCCTTCTCTGTTTTGTAAATTATTCTTTAGCATTCTAGACCTGCTTGTTGTTTCCCTGTTCACATGATGCTTTGTCTCTCACTTTGTTAAGGTGTCTTTTAGCAGAAAAATCTTTACTTTTCTCTTTACCTGATTACTTCTACCCACTTTTTAAAACTCTGTCTTGACCCTTTCCAGAGATTCTTTCCCATTAATTATTCTATCCCTAACGTGGATTCCTATCTTTGGTGCTTTTATAATACCTGTTGGAATTCAAGACCTGCCAGTAACTGTGTCTTTCCTCTGGGCTTCCTTTCAAAGAAGCCAATTTGTTAAAGAACAATAGTCTAATGGGGAACAAAGGAACGATGTATTAATTACTGTACATATGCCTGATAATCCCCACTACAGGGGAAATTGGATTGAAGAACATGGCTTACGTCAAGAGGGTTAAGCCAGGTTCCTTGATTCTACTTCCCTGTGTAACCTCTTTCACCTTTATTGAATGTGTGAGCCAGTCAGGACTACCTTCTTCTTCAGTTCCATTTACTTATCCATACAGTTGTTAGGGATAATTGGACTCTAAGATTTAAAGAAAGTAGAATTAGGGGGCGCCTGGGTGGCACAGCGGTTAAGCGTCTGCCTTCGGCTCAGGGCGTGATCCTGGCGTTATAGGATCAAGCCCCACATCAGGCTCCTCCGCTATGAGCCTGCTTCTTCCTCTCCCACTCCCCCTGCTTGTGTTCCCTCTCTCGCTGGCTGTCTCTATCTCTGTCGAATAAATAAATAAAATCTTTAAAAAAAAAAAAGAAAGAAAGTAGAATTAGGATCAAAAGACCTGAGTTAGACATTTTGACCCAAGTCTCATTCTCCAGTCCAATTTTACTCCATAGCTGAGCCTCTAAACTGATTTGGAATACCAGCGCACATCCAGGCCATTCATTCAATAAAAGTGTTTGAGCACCAGCTATGCCTCAGTATGTTTTATTCTGGACACTGGAGATGTAACAGTGGGGAACTTAGAGACAAGTGGCCTCCCTTCCAACTCACATTGGTCTGAGGGTATAGAAGGAATTTGTGACTCATGAGATGTTTCATAATCTGCATTTATCATCTGTATCTCATGTAACTTCTGAATCTCTCTAGATACTGACTTCTGTTTTCAGTTCCTCAGAAATATCATACAATTGTCTCTCCATTGCTTATGAGTGCACTTGTAAATACACAGGTGCCTGCATGCTTGGCCATATAATACATGGTATTGGTTGTTTTATATAAGTAATGTGTAATCAATGTAAAAACCAGATAACATAGTTGAGAAAAAGGAAAAAATAGAAATAGAAAAAAAATCACAATCCAGATAAAACTGCTGTTAACATTTGATGATGAAACGACAAAATGTGAGTAAATCTCAAGATGATCAAGTTTGTGTTAGAACTACAGCTGGAACCAAATGTTTCCAATGAAACTTCAGGTTGACAATGATTATTATAAGGATAATAATGATGACATCAGAATAGCATTATTATACATCTGCTACATATTGGGCATTTTAGTAGGCTACATTATTTAAACTCTACAAGCTTTTAAGGTAGACATTATTATCCCCACTTTATAGGTGTATAAATAGACCCAGAGGAATTATATATATGTGTATATTTGTTAAACACTTAGCTTTATATCCAAATATAACTTTTGAGAAGATATAGTTTGTATGTTTATATACCAGTACACACAATTTGTCTAAATTCAGAATGGCTTCCAAAGGTCACAGGATGCATGGAAAGAAATTCAGAGTTAATTTTAGAATAATAACCCAAGAAGAGTTTAAAAGAAATAAATATTTTTTTTTTCCTGATGATCAGAACAATTCCTTATCTCAGAAAATCCCAGGTTAGGAGAAATAACAGCTACAGTGATTTGACATTCGAATTAGAAGGGATAGATTGTTCTGTCGTACATAGGTCTTTTATATTTTAAAAGTTGTAATGTTTTTATTTAGAGAATGAATTGGACTTCTAGGCGTATATGATACATATTGCAATTTAAAATTACTGGAGTTTCTTCATATTTTTAAGAGGTCTTCAGTTTGAAAGAACAAAGCTTTCCTACAAATACCAGGCAAATTGCTCGTGACTCATGCTGGTCGATCACCTCTGAATGGAAATGCTCACAGAAGTGCTGAAATATCCTTGTGATTTTGCAGCCTCTCTGAATCATTATCCTAGAACCCCAATTATTTTCAAATTGAATCATCTCAAAATCTTGTGATTTTATGAGTAATGTAAAATAATCTCATCATTTTATAACTTTTTATTTTCATATAATTCTTAAAGAAAACCCATGCCCAGTCTGTTTTCTAGCATGATGATATGTGATTAAAACTTTATATGTCACTTCAAATTAGTTTTGAAAAACAAATAAAGGCATTCTAATTTGCAATAGACCTTCCAGAAATAGAAAAACATTTGTTGAAAGGCTTTCTTGATTTTTGTGGGTTGAAACAGACCAAACAAGAGATTAACTGATGATTTTACAAATGATCCTTATGAAGTAGTGTAACTGAGTGCCAAGTATAACAATGTGACAAAAGAGAGACATAGATCTTTCAGTGTGGTCTGAAGAGATTAATGGGGAAAAAGCTAGTATAGCTACAATTTCCACAGCTTCTCTCTTTGCTACAGAATTATTCAGAAAAACAATGTGGGCTCATTTATATCCAGTGACCTTACTGTATGTCCCAAAGATATCATAGTTATCTTCTGCTATTAAGCTTTCTTTAGAAAATGTAAGATTAATATTAGTTTAATTGAAAGATTGAACAGAAACACTGACATCCATTCAACCAAATCATTAAATTCAACACTCCATATGGGCACAAAGAACATCTAATTTATCCAATTAAAATAATTTCTGTGCCCTTCAGAGGTGTATTGCCATAACAAGCGATGAACCACTTTTTAATAATGCTACACTCTGTCCTCTTATGATGACTGTAACAGAAAATAGGTATTTTATTTGACGGACTAGGTAACCTGGATCTTAAGCCAAAGCATCAAATAATAAAAAAAAGAAAAAAAGAAAATAATAGAGTCTCCTTTAATAATGCTTCACTAGAAAATTTTGGCAAATAAATGTATTTACTTTGTTGTTGGTTCCACATGAATTATTTTATTGGCAGGTTTATTTATTAATTATCCAGAGCAATGGTTTTGAGAAGCTCAAGCAAGCCTACTGAATAATAGATAATGTAGTCTTCCCAATAATTCCATCAGGGATATTCAAGTTATTCCTGACAATAACAAAAACTGTTCTGAAGCAGAAGCAATTTAGGAAAAATATCTGAAACTTGAATTCAAGTGCATATTAATGTTAAATATTTTTGGTATTTTTCTATAGACTGTAGAAAAAAATGCCTCAACATCACAATAAAGATGGTATGGGTTTCTAGGGACCTCTAATATACAGTACCATAGCAGAGAGAAAATGGAGAAACCATGAGTTTATTCCTGTTTTTTGTAAATGTACGAGAGAGAGAATGCAGTTAGAGAAAATTTAAGCCTAAGAAAATTGAACATATTTTTGTGACCAAATAGATAATCTAAATATGTTTATGTTTTCTGATATGGATGAGTTAAATCCCAGAACACTGATAGGATTGACAAGTAATATTATTGTAGAAAACAGAAGTGATAGCAGATTGGAGTTCCAATTTTTTTTTTTACTTTATTATTTTTTTTTTCAAATTGATAAAGAAGGGCAACTCTACAGACTGTAAGCCAGTGACCTACAGTTTTGACCTCAAGGCATTCTGTACTGTATTATCTAAAATAATTCATGAGTATACAGAAAATAAAGTGATAACCACTATGAACTAGCTTGGGTCAATCCTACTAAATGTTATGGCTGTTACTTTTTTTTTTTTCTGTGTTCACTAGACAGGTCACTGAAAGAAACATAGGTGTAACTAAATGACTGTCCGCCAAAGCATTTGGGAGTGTCTAATGCTAAACTATTGAACAGTCTAGAGACATGTAGCTTATGTGATAGCATAGGCAGGCAAGCTAGTAACTTACTGGTTGCTTGAGTGATTATATCCTAAATATGCTTCTTAATGGATTGATGGCTGAAGGAAAGGTGATCCTTGATGGTATGCTATGGGCTCCATCCTTGGTTATCCCTTGGTCAATATCATCATTAATGATTTAGATGAACGATGAATGGCATGTGAATCACTTTCAGAGGTTAGAAAGTAAGCTAAACCAAAAATTAATCATTGCTTAGCATAGTTGTATGAAAGGGAGGTATGTCCAAAAACAATTTCTGAAGGCAGAAGGAGGTATAAGACCGAAGAAAAAAGCTAACTGCAGCTTGACAAGAAATGGTTTGTTAAGAGGGCTTACTGACTGAAACAGGGCTTAGGCACCACAAGAGGAGTATATCTCTGGAACCCCACCTCCTGTAAGACCTGACTTTATAGTGCTAAAGGCTGGTAAGGTGCCCAGAGACCACCCAAGAGGAAATGTTTGAGAATAATATTCACTTCTCCAGATGTTATGCACCAAGGATGTGGTGTGGTTAAACAGAGAATGTGTGTGGGGGGTAGGGGGGCAGGGGGCTGTGCTTAAGGTTTCAGGTTGCAGAGTGGTTATCTTGACAATTTGTGTAATATGGTGTCAGTCTGCTTTACACAATAGTGAAAAGAACTAAGCATTTGTTAAATGAATAGGTTATTTCTTCAAAAAAGTCTTAGGTTGAGTAATGAGTTGAATAAAATAAAATAGGGGTGCCTGGGTGGCTCAGTCCTTGAGCGTCTGCCTTCGGCTCAGGGTGTGATCCTGGCGTTCTGGGGTCGAGCCCCACATCAGGCTCCTCTGCTGGAAGCCTGCTTCTTCCTCTCCCACTCCCCCTGCTTGTGTTCTCTCTCTTGCTGGCTGTCTCTATCTCTTTCAAATAAATAAATAAAATCTTAAAAAAAAGTAAAATAGTTTATGTAATAAAAATATTTGATTAGGATTAAAGTGACAACTTACAAGTGAAGGTCATAGAAAAAGAGCATAAATGTACAAAAGATTAGTGAATAACAAGGTAACAAGCTCCAATGAGTTACTAGTGAGATTTGACTCCCCAGGAACTAGCCTGTTCTTACCACAGAAGCTAATCAGAATTGTGGTCATTCCAATGTCTAGTAAAGTACAATTTATAGGTTAAGGTGGTGGTGGCTCCACCATAGTCCATGCAGGTCAGATCATAACTAGAATCCTGTTCATTTCTAGGTGCCATTTTTGATATAGGATATGGGCAAACTAAAGCACATCTGGGGTGGAATTTAGTTGTGGAAACAGCCATCTAGTTAGGATATTTGTGTCAAATATCTTCCTCTGACATTAAAAATTCATAGTATTTGATATTAATTTATAAAATATAGGGAAAATATTTTCTGTCCACTGAAATCTCATGTACAATCTACTATTTCATGAAACTGTTTTCTACATAGTCATAGTGGATTTTGTTACAGTAAATCCAATATTATGGAAAATTCTTACTTTTGACTTCTCTGTTGTGTTTGACACTGTTTAACATACTCTACTTTTTTTTTTAAAATTTTATGTATTTATTTGATACAGACACAGAGAGAACGTGAACAAGGGGAGAGGGGCAGAGGGAGAGGAAGGACAGAAGTAGGCTTCCTGATGATCAAGGAGCCCAACATGGGGCTTGATCCCAGGACTCTGGGATCATGACCAGAGCTGAAGGCAGATGCTTAACTGACCGAGCCACCCAGGTGCCCCAAACACGCTCTACTTTTTGAAACTCTTTCCTTGGCTTTTAGGACAGCACCATCTTCTTTCAATTTTTGGCCATGGCTTCTCATCTGTTTTTAAAGGCTGCTTTCCAACCCCCTTCCCTTAAATACTGGCATTCTTCACTCTTTGATGCTGTTTCCTCTCCTGTGTCACTGTGCCTTCTCTACTTAGAATCATCTTCCAATGCCATCCACATGCCGAGGACTTCCTAGTCTGTGTATCAGTACCAGACCTCTCTCCTGAATTCCAGTCCCACTTCCCCAGTGATCTATTGGAGATCTTCACTTGGGCAGAAATATATGTTGGTGAAAGGTGTGAGGGAATAAATAATTTTATTTCTCAAATAGCAAACTAGTAATTCCTACCTAGTTATTCTGTTAGATATATACAAATGAAGGCACACATGTCTAAGGCAACATCCATACAGTAGCTCACTGCCTAACCAAGTAGATTTTTAATCAGTACTGGTAAATGAATGGCTGAATGAATCAGTGAGGGAATCATCAAATTCAGACACTTTTCGACCATAAATAAGTTTTCCACAGCAATTACACTGTCAAAGCCACCATCATTTCCCATCTGGGAAACAGCAGTAGAATTCCAGGTGCTCTCTTATAACCATCTTGCTTTTAGAAAACTTTCATAAAGCAACCTATGTTTTATAAAGCAGCCAAAGCTACGCTCCTAAAACAAATCTGATCAGGTCATTCGCTTTATATTTATTTTATATTTATATTTTATGTTTATATTCTCTATTTCAATAGACTTGCACTGTTCCTGATCTTGCTCTATAGGAGCTCTACGGTCTGTCTCCTGCCTTCTTATATATGATGTTTCTCCATCACTTTTTATGCTACTGATACCCTGGATATGTTACTTCTTTAAATGTGCTATACTCTACCACATAATCTCTATTTCCCCCTGGCTAATTGTCTTCAAGTGTTGGCATGAAGTTACATCCTCCAGATAACTTCCCTGATTTTTTTTTTTTTTTTGGCCAAGTTATCTTTCCTTTAGCTTCCAAAGATCCTTGGTAATGACTTTTTATAACATTTATTCTTATAGATTTTCATACTATCCTGTTTAATTATACATCTTCTTCACTAGATTGTACTCTATGTAGTGCAAGGCCAGGAAGATCTTGTCTATGGTTAGGTTCCCAGTTGCTAGTACATTGCCTGGCATTTCATAGGTGTGCACTTGCTGGGTGCATAAGCAGAGCTATAATAACGTGTTCACAGATTGCCCTTCCTGTTTTTATTGGACTGTGCTATTCCTCAAGAGTTGATAC
This sequence comes from Ursus americanus, assembly GCF_024610735.1. Taxonomy (NCBI): domain Eukaryota; kingdom Metazoa; phylum Chordata; class Mammalia; order Carnivora; family Ursidae; genus Ursus; species Ursus americanus. The sequence goes on from NC_142137.1 coordinate 16,456,930, forward strand.
AATTTAATGCATGACAAAGAAAATCAAACACCACTAAAATCATTCTGTTTTGAAGTGCAGTAATATGTTTGCAGACCAGAAGTTTAATTAAAAATGAATGACTTATGTAAAGAAATATAACAATTGGATCCACAGAACTGCAGTCTATAGTCTATTAACTCTAGTATTTGTAATGTAGTGTGGCAAATAATATGTCTAAAAAGAGTTAGAAACAATATTTAAATAGATTTAGTATTGTTTCAAGATTAGTTGGGGAATCAATTAAATAAGAAGCTGAAAGAAAAAGACAAGTATACCTTATATAAAGCATTCAGAATTTAGAATATAGAACTAACATTTTAGTTTATATGTTTTAACTTAATTGTCTTATTCACTCCCACATGAGGTTTGTGACATATTCACATATGAAAAAAATGATACCCAGAAATGTTAACCTGTGCAAAGTAAAGTAGTTACTAAGTGTCAGGGTTGGGCCTCAAACCTAAATCTTCTAACTCCTCACCCCATGTTTTATGCACTAGGCTAAATAGAGTATCTTGTAACTCACTTTACATAATTTTCTGGTCCATTTGCTCACTTGCTTCAGTAAATGTGCTCTTCCATTAGTTCACGTACCATACATTTTTCCTTCTTTGTATATCCATTTTAGCCCAGAGCAAACAATTCATTTCAAAAAACGTGGTTTCCATAAAGTGTTAGAAAGTGAAGGAAGAATGAACCTGTAAGGACCCAACCATCTTCCTTCAGAAATGATAGGCAAATGAGTTGTATGGAGGAATCAGTCTTTCTGTTTTAATTAAAGAAAGATTGAGAAGTTATTTAAAAATAAGACAACATATATGTGATACTTACCAATTCTAAATGCGTACATGATTAACTTACATATCTTTGTAATAACCGTATGAAGTAGGTACTATTGCTATCCCCCATTTTACAGATGAGGAAACTGAGGCGCAGAAAGGTTCAGAACTTGCTTGAGGTGGTAAGTGGTAAATGTGTAGATGGGATTTGAATTAGTTCCCAGAGACCACTTTTAGCCTCTATGGCAACCTGTTTCTCAGTAAGCATTTCCCTCGACTGCCTTAGATCTCTTAAATTCATTTATTCAACAAACATTTATCAAACACCTAACATTGGTCAGGTACTGGAGGGAAAATCAGATAGGGTTCTTGCTCTTATGAAACTTTATTAGCTTATTTCTACTGATACTGAATATTCTGTGGAATGTAGGTTTTTTTTTTTCTCTTCCTCAATTGGATATCTAATGACGGTCCAACTATATAACAAGATGAAAAACTGATGTTTGAAAAGTTGGTATAGTATAACAGTCAAACTCATATAAAGTTTCTTTTAACTGAAAAAAAGAGACTGCATAGAGTAGGTATGCATTTCCTTTTAAGCATGGGTTTGAGCACCTGAGATTACAGGCAATACAAGTGTAAAGGAAGGAAATTGGACAAACATGGGAAGTAAGTGAATATGTGTGTGTGCACGTGCGTGTGTGTGCTTGTGTGCTAGTAGTACAGAGACTAAGAGGGTAGAAAGAGAAATTCAACTGCTTATTACAGAATTACCAGTGTTGTAAAGATGAAAAAAGGAGAGGCTGATAATTGGGGAGGAGATAATTTCTGGTCCAAAATGCAGAAAAGGGAAACAGTTTTTAATAGCTCTGGGTAAAGGGCCACATAATAATATTTGAACGTTATAACAATCCTGTGTAAGTACTTTTTATGCAGAATAATAGCAGTTAGAAAGGAAAAAAAAAATCTAGGGAATATTTATCATTAAAATATTCTTTAAATGGCTAAAGCATTAGTCATTAGTGATTTTTACTTTCTTTATTCTCTTTTTTCCATGTCCTTGACACTCTAACTGCTTCCTTTCTCCACAATATCTCCTCAACCTCCTTAGGGTATTGTAGTGTAACTTCTTTAGAGGAATTGAGACATACCAGAATCAGCCAATAGGACATAATGCAGGACCTTTGTCCAAACCGTCTTCCCCACCTGATGTTTTGTGGGTCTGACTACCTCTGCCCTGAGCAACTGCATTTAGCATGAACATCACATAAATTCCTAAGCAGTTCAATATTGGAAAAATGTCAGAAAATTGGAGTCAGATCGGAAAAAAGTAACAACTGAAAAGAAACTGGGGGAGAGGGATGATTTATGAGGAGACGATAAGTTAAATATATACTGTGCATCATCCTAGACATATAATACAAAACTCTACAGTAAGAATATGGTAAGTAAAAAAACCTAGTAATTTCAATGAAATTTTTACTTACATTCCAGCTGAGATATTAAACTTGTTTAAATTTTGATGGTGATTAGAAATTACAAATTAATGATGATTGCTCATCACCATTGAAAACTAATAATAAATAATAGTCATTATTTCAAATTCCTAGTAATTTCGTAGAACTAGTAGTTTCTAGATGCTGTGACCCAGATTGTTTCATTTCTATGAAGAAATGTTTATATATTCAATATTGATTAGCTGAGCTCAGAAGTTAATGAAAAATCGCCAAAATTACACAAAGTTTTTGAGATTACTTTCTTCAATGTCTAGCACATATTAAGCTCTTACTAAGGCTTTTTAAATAGACAAATAGCAAGAAAACATATTGACAAAAATGCTATGTATCTATAATCTGAAGGAAGTAGTAGCAAGATGAAAGCTAAAAATTTATAATTTTCAACATTCACCCATTTCATGGAGGCCTCAGAGTATGGAAGCAGAACTCCAAAGGAATTGGGAAATAGCTGTTGTTCTTTTAGTGTAAATATTGATGGAGGAATTATTAAAAGAAATGGAGAGATATGTGACTCTAATGATATCTGCATTGATATTAGAATAATATGCTATTGAATTCTGTAATTCATTGTTAAAACTGGGAATTTCACATCATAGTTGGTGATTTCCAATATGGCATATTACCAATTCCTGTAGAAGATAATATAAAATACCCTATCTTAAAAATCTCTTTATAGTATTTGTTGCAACCTAGATTTTGATCAGAAATCTATGCCATACTTTTTGTGTTTTTTTTTGTTGTTGTTATTTATTTATTTATTTATTTATTTATTTTTTATTTTATTTATTTTTCATTTTTTATTTTATTTTTTTTAATGCCATACTGTTTGAATTCCAATTTGGCTTCAGAGCCCAACAAGGTATGATTAATAAAGATTTTGTAGATGCAGGTTATATTAATTGATTGATTTATTAGTTATAAATGAATAAATATATTTATTAGTTCATTGCACACATTTGTTGAGCTCCTGTTATGTGCCAGGCTCAGTTAAGAGAGAATCAGGTTCTCTAAATTGTCACATGCTCAGCCTTTCATAGGAGACCAAATATTTAGCAACCACTCTTTCATTTTTACTTTTAATTATTCCATCCTTCTGGACTTTATTTTGATTTACATTGTGAGAAGATGATGTTCTAAGCCTCCTTTTTGTCTAAGTCAGAATAGTCATTAATTAATCCCCAGGTTCTGTTGCATCTTTTGTCATTTGCTAGGTACTTGTATATCCTAAGGCCTTTTTCTAGTATTGTTTCTTTGTCCATTGAATGACTTGTTGATCCTATCACCAGTTTTAATTATTGAAGTTTTTTAAAAATATATTTTAATATATGAAAGGGTAACTGCTCTCGTTCATTTATTTCCCCCCAAATTTGTTAGCTTTCAAACTTGTGCATTTGTCACAATTTAAATTCATCTCTCAGGTAATAAAATTATTTATTTAATCTTTTTTTTGTAATCTGAAATTCTTTCAAACTCTTAAGTGTCCTCAGAAAGCATTGCTATATTGATTTTGTTAAATCTTCCACAATTCAACACTTAGTGTGTCTCTTTACTCACTTTGAAGTTTTCATTTATAAAGAAACTACAGATTTCCTTAGTGTTTTTCTTAGATAGCCTATGTGTTTTGGCTATTGAAGAAAAAATTTCCCCAATTTCATCTTCTAACCAGATAAGGATGAAGTAAAGGAAGACTATGGGTTTTTGTTTATATTACTATTCTACTCAATGACTGAATTATCTTATTAATTCTACCTTTTTTTCTACTTTCTCGTGTGTTTTCATATTTAGTACAAACAATAGTTTTGTTTTCTCCTCTTTAACAGCTATACTGCTTATTTATCTTTCATATATAATTATAAAGCAATGTTAAATAATATTCAAATCAGTGTCAATAATCATGATGAGGGTTGTGATGGAGTTTAATACAAATGTTTCTAGAGTTTCACTTTTAGAGGGGATTAAGGCTAATCCCTCTTGATCCTTCTAGTTTAGGCATTGCTGGCAGTACAGTTATCTATGACAACTCCTCAGCTTTGGTGTTGTAAAGTGCAAGCAGACAGTGACAATGTATAAATGAATGTGCATGGTTGTGTTTCAATAAAATTTTATAAAAGTAGGCTCCAAGTCATATTTGGCCCCAAGGACACAATGTGCTGATTTTTGCTATAAATACTTAATTCTAGTCTGCTTTATTTAAAAGCTCATATTTTCAAGCTATTTTTTCTTTATTGACTACATTTACTTTAATTTTATATTTATTCAATTACATAATTTGTATCTGCTAATCTTTAGTAGTGCAAGTAAGAATAAAATTGTCTATTGACTACCCACTGTATGATTAAAAAAGCTTGATTAAGTAATTCACAAATAAAGAATTACTTGTGTTCAATCAACATGAACATATGCTTAGTCTCACTAGAAGTGAAACAAATAAACACTTTAAAAGAAGATATATATTTATATGTATATTCCTATCAAGCTGCCAAAAATGAAAAATCATTACCAGTTATATGTGTAAATGTCAGTGTATGCGGCATGGGGAAGGAAGTTGGGAGGAACTGACTCTGTTGAAAGACTAAAGGGAGAATAAACTAAAAATAAAGGAGATTCTTTCTGAATGATAAATGGTTATACATATCAAGGCCTTTAAAATACATACTATTTGAATACAACAATGTTATAGATTAATTCATTTGTAAGAATATAAGGAAATAACCAGAAGAATACAAGTATATTTAAAGAAATGTTCATGATGGCATCATTTGTAATAGTAAAATAATAATCACAACTGGGAATAAATTTAATTTGAAACAATTTGAAATTAAGTATGGGGAGACTTCTGTTTCTTATAATGGTGGGTTGGTAATACAGAACAATTACCCTAAAAATACAATTTAAAAAATGGAAGAAATGCAAAACATCTTCTTAAATGGGTCATGTAATTAATAAGGTAGTAAGGAAACACCAGATCAAGAACAGAAAGAGCATTTGAGTTGAAAGAGATATGTCCCAGTTGATGTTTGGCTATACATTAAGCAACTAAGTTGTAAAGTGGGAATTTTGGTAGAGTATGAAGCAGAGATTAAAGTTCAGTCCCTCTCAAAGGGAAATACACCTATTCTAGCCTGGATCCCTGAAAGGTTGCTCTCTGGAATAGGGAACATGAAATATACTCTGAGCGGTCATCTACGTGGTCCCCCAAACCTCAAGCCTTGGTCTTAGATGGCTACCATCCTTACATGGGTGGCAGAAGGAAGTGAAGTTTCTCTCTGAAGGAATATATCATTTCCTGGATCTGAAATTATTTCCAAAAGTATTTTTCAAATAAACATTTAATGAACAACCAAAGGGAACAAGGTTTACAGTGGGTCTAGACAACATCAGGCACAATCAGCAGAAACAACACACAACAGAAACAGACTGTGGCACTCTGGATATTAGAAATATAAAACAATTTGTATTTTCCATGTTAGTGGATGTAAAGGCTAAGCTTAAAAATTTCACTAAAATCTGAAAACTATAAAATGTGATATGATAATTATACAAAAGACCCAACTTGAAATCATAACTAAAATCTGAGATAACATTAAGAACTCAAAGGAGGGTTTATAAGCAAATTATGTATGTTTGATATATTCTGAACTACAATGTAGGTCATTAGAAAGTATCCTGAATGAAATATAAAGAGATAAAAATGTGGAAAATTCAGGAAATAATAAGAGACCTAGAGTACTTGATGAGATTTAACATGTTTCACCTAAGTCCCAGAAGAAAAAGAGAAAAAAAAATATGTAGACATTTTTGAAGCAACAATGGTTGATAGTTCTTAAAAACCATTGAAACACATTGATCCATTGATTTAAGTACCTCAAGTAGCCAAAAGCAAGATAAATTAATTTAAAAAAATCTGCACTTAGACATATAATAGTGAAACAGCAGAAAAATTAACAATATGGGATGGGTTAAGCTTACTATAGGCTTCTGTTCAGCATATGAAATTGATAATGTAGATGCACAGTTATTATTCTAGAAAATTTTCATATTAAATGGAAAACAACCATAATACAAGGGCAATGATACCTTTTAATGCATCTGTACATAGGGGAATATCTTGAATATACAAAAAGAGTTCAAAATAGTAATTTCTAGATGGTGGAAACTTGGGAGCTATAAGCTTATTAACAATTTTTTATACTAATACATAATTTTTCAATAATAATTATGTTCTCTCAGTGTAATTTAAAAATCAAGGTCAAAACACAATACCCAGTGTTGGTGAGAAAATAGTGAAATAGATATTGCATACTTGCTGGTGGGATTATACCTTGAAACAAACTCAGTATTGGGAAATTAGATTATGTGCATCAAAAACTCTAAGTTTTTGCCCGTTGGTCTGACGATTTAATGTCTAGTTATTTATCCTAAGGAAATAGAGATTCACAGGAAGATTTTATGTAATGTACGTAGATGCTTGATACACAAATCCTTTGCCTAGAACATTCTTCTTTGTTGGGCCCCCTTCAGGTCTCAGTGGAAATATCTCTTCCTCAGCATTATTGTGCTTCAATATCACTAGTGTTTTATACTCCCACCCAGTTCCTCCCATATACACTGTATCACAGTTGTAGTTAAGTGGGTTTTTCATCATTATCTGCATAATTGCTGTCTCTTCCTCTACATATGTTATAAGCTTTTGGAGACAAGGACTACATGTTCATTCTTGTCTCTACCCCTATTCTGAAGCACTGTTTCTAACTCATTATGGGTAATCGCAAAATTTTTAATAAATTAATAAAAATGCTTCTTTCAGATTTTATTTCAATAGAAAAATATAAACCTAATAAAAGTTAAAAAATTCTTAATTTTAAAATGTATTATGCTATATCCACCTACTGAATACCACAGTTACTAAAAATTAATATTTTCCCAAAATGTTTAGTGATTTCTAAAGATTTTTATTATATATTTTTATAGTAAAGAACATCTATGAAAGTGTATTTACATGATAAACACCCCTTTAAAAATCTCACAGATCAGGGATGCCTGGGTAGCTTAGTTGGTTGAGCATCAGACTCTTGGTTTTGGCTTAGGTCATGATTTCAGGGTCATGGGATCCAGCCCCACATGGGGCTCTGTGCTCAGTGCGGAGTCAGCGTGTCCCTCTCCCTTCCTTTTTGCCCCTCCCCCCACTTGCGTGCTTGCTCCTGTGCTCTCTTTCTAAAATGAATAAGTAAAATCCTTAAAAAAAAAAATCTCACAGATTAAAAGAAAATCTACATACCAAATATATTATCTTTCCTTTTTACCTATATGAAAGTGTGTGTATGTGTGTGTGTTGTGTATCTTAAATAGGGAGGTAGAGAGGTCAGGGAAGACCTTGCTGAAAAATGACACTGAATAAAGATCTAAAGTTCTTGAGAGAGTGAATTACGCTGATGTCTGGGGAAAGAATCTAAGGCAGAGACACATCAAGTGTGAAATCAAGTGTGTGCTTGGCATGAATGAGAAAGATTAAGGAGACTAGTGTGGGTGGACTGGATGGGGGGGTTCGAGAGAGAGAATGAAAAAATCCATTAGCAGAGACTTGACTTTATATCTCCTTTCTAGTTTTGAGTTTTCTTTTTCTTTTCTTGATTATATATGTTAAGGACTTTTGCCATGTTTTAAAACATACCTTAAACTTTTTAAAAAATGTTTGTTGTTTTTAAAATTTTCTTTTTGTATATTATTTCCTTTCTCTTGTTTTCCATTGCTTTTTAAAAATTACCTGGCTAACATTTCAAGTGGACTTCATTTACTTGTGTTCCTTCTCTTTTAATGAAATGAAATATAGCTTATAAATCTTGCTTTGAATGGAATTTTGATTAAATCACCAAGATTTTACATTTAGTGTTCTTTTTTCCTATTGTACTAATTTTAGTTGTAGTTGTTTCTAAATATGAGCTTTTCTTCTTATATAACAGCAGTACGTTTGTGGTAGAACAATGAGGGGAAATCTAGGAAGGAGAAAGAAGAAAATAAATTATAATAATCCCACCTATTACCTAATATTCAAGTACATGTATGGTTGTTTTCCCTTAAATTTGGGAATAATTTATTCATAGTTTTGTAACCTGAATTTTTCTGCATTGGACTTAATAATTTTTAGACATTATAACTGATTTTTCACAAGAAATACATCTTTGTAGTAGAAATACAAAGGACATGAAAGGACAAGAATGTAAAGTCCCCTCTTCCTGCATTCCCAGAGTTCTCCACTTGACCTAGCAAGAGAGCTGTTACCAGTTTGCTGTATGTTTTTGCAGAGACATTCTATTACAAAAACTAACATGTTGTTTTCTTTACAGTCAGAATATCTGCTCAGTGTCTTGTGTCACTTGTGGCAATATTTGTGAGCCATTGTCTTCTCATTGTCTTTCTAAGTCTAATTCAGTTAGTTTTGAGGTTAGTGGAGATTCTTTCTAAATTCTGGCAATGGGCTGTTGATTCTTGTTTCTGGTACTTATTTTCATTTTGTATTTTTCTGTTTTTTCATTGAATTTTAATGATAAATTTTGAGAGCCTGAAGTAAGACTTTCATTCAAAACTTCATTTACTAGGAGAGTTTTATATTTTTCTCTTGCTTTTATTTGTTGATTTCTGTTTTTGTTTTTGTTTCTTATTAAAACACATTTTCTTTTTGTACTTATGTTTGCTGTAAAGCACTGTATATTCTTTTTGGAAAGAGATGAGATATAAGTCGACTGATAGATAAATAATATTTTACTGTGTGCTACAAAAAAGATGATTGCTGTTTGTCTATTATCAAGAAATTACAAAAGCAAGTCTTAGTACAAGTGAATGCTGTATCAAATGATAAAAATATTTTTTATTTACTTGGGAAGATGTTTATGACATTTTTCTGAGTGAGAAAAAGAACAAGTCACATGGTACTGTGCATAATAACATGACTTTAAATGCAGAGTTTATCTGCATATGCCCGTATCTATATATGCCTGACCTAGGTTTTTGCATATCTACATATGCCCAATTTATCCATACCTGTATCTACATATGCCAATATCTATCTATGCACAGAAAGAAGTCACAATGGGAGTTTGCCAGTGATGATTTGTGGGTGGTATATCTGGTGTGAATTTTATAATCTCTCAGTTATATTTCATTTGGTTGCTTGAATTTTTCATGCATACATTTTTTTATCAAAAAGTTTTATTTTCCTAAAAGAGACTTGATACATTTTTTTTCTTGATATAATTGTCATGTCTAGAATGCCAAAGTTTAAAACTCAGGCAACTTAACATGCAAGTAAAATATTTTTCAAACTTCACTTAGATTTACCTTTAACTCTAAAACTAATATAGAGCAAGACATCAAAGTTTTGAATATTTTCAATAAGTATAATTTTTGTTACAGATAATGCATAAAAATTTGAAACCGATTTTATATGTCGCATTTAACTGCAAGTGGATCACTGTATCCTAATTTCTTGTCAGTTGGTATTTTAGAAACATTTCTAAACAGGAGGCTTCCTAGGGAATGTAGAAATCATGCTTTCCCTTTTAGTGACATTATATCTTTAAATACTAAAGCCTTTACACTAAAATAATAAAGCTTTGCTATTTGTTCATAATACGTATATGTTTGCTCTGCTGTGCCAAGGACAGGAAAGTCACAAAGCTTCCATGTTGAAGCTGGTTATTAAATATTCAGGCTCAATTTACCAGGACCTTTGTTACAGTATGAGAAGTCTTCTGTAATGAAGAGCTACTTGTAACATCAAAGCACAAGGATATTATCTCTTCCCCTCGTAGCCCATGACCTAAAAGCTTTTCTTTTTATCTTTATATGAAAGAAAAACATACTTTTCAAAAAAGACTCAGCATTTGTGGACATTGTGTGCATCATGTAAAGTAGACTCGATATAGTCTATGATTTTTTGCCTTTGTCCAAGTGTTTTATTTTTTCAACGTTATACTTTATATTATTTTTTAGGGAACAAGAGAAAGGAATTTAATCTTAAGCTAATTGTGACAAACAGTTTTTAACTAGCAATGTATTTATTTTCTCCTTTTCTAAATAATCTGAAGATCGAAAAAGTGACACTGGTACTTGTTGGGCCTTTCATTCATAGTCTCAGAAAACAAGAGAAATGTATTTTATTAGACTTCTGGGAGTTTTAGGAATCCAAATTTTGAAATCATCTTTACATTTCTAAAAGTGAATATTACAACCAAATTGAATATTCATAATAAAGCTACAAATGAGGGGGAGTTTCACTATGCCTGTCTCCCTTTCATTTTCTATCAAATACAGAGTATTGGGGCCAAAATGAAAATAGAAAATATACACTCTGAACACAAAAAAGGGGGACTTTTCTAAAGAAATTATCTAAAAGTTTGCCCTTCATCTGATTTAATTGTATCCTGCAATATCATGCATGTAGAGACTTTGTTTAATCATGTCATTCTATTTGTATGGAGACATACAATGGCAAGAAGTTTATGAGTGCTTTTAACAATAATTTCACATGGTTGCATGAAAAAATGCTGGTATTCAATCTTGCACTTGTATAAATACCTCTGATCTTTTTACATGAAAAATCCTAAATTCCAATATTTATTTGGTTGATTTAGAATCATTAGAAATAGAGGAAAAGTTGAGAGAAGAGATAGCTTTGGTGATAAGTGAAGCAGAAGCGAAACGGATTTGGTTCTTTGAAATCATACTCTTTTGCTTGTTAAATAAGATATTGAATTGGAGAGGTGGGTGATATGCTCAAGTTTCAAAGTATTCGATGTTGTTCTTGCATGAGGTCGTCATCATGTTAGGGTTAGTAGGGTGAGATGATGGTGCCAGAGAGGGTGGGCTACTGTTAACGTGCTTCATTCAGAAAAGCACTGGGATTACTAGACTATGTATGCTATTCAGGCTCTCTCCTCTTTAGGATTCCCAGCCAAATAGAGGAATAAAGTTTCCTTTTTCTCTCCTATCTAGTATTCAATTCATCTTTATTCTTATATTTATCAATTTAAAAATATTATTTGATTAACCACTGTGTTAGACACTTATGCTGTGTATACAATAAAATGAAACTAAGATCCCTACCATTAAATAGTTTACACTCTTTAGCTTGGGTTATAGATGGTGAAACATAAGGTCTTTCGGCTTATTGCACCTGAAAGTACAAAGCACTTTCTTACTGTGACTTTCCCTCATGATTTTTGCTTAAAAATTACATTGTCAGCCAGTGATGTGCCATTTCTTAGGACATTAAATCCGGTGGCCCATCAGAGGTGGTGGAGGACTTGTTATGCCTGCTGTGGGTAGTTGTGCTAAAATGGTGGCAGGGCTCAGACCTTCCTGGGTCCCAGTTTGTTCATCTTCAAAATGAAGCAATTGAACTGAAACATCACTAAACTTAGTTTTAACCATAAGAGCCTCTCAAATTCATGTTCACCCAGTAAAACAAAATTCTGCATTAAGATAAATAAGCAAGCAAATAAAGGGTCTAATAATTTTGATTGTCTTAAAGTGTCTAAAAAATTGATTAGGCCTGATACTTAATAAACCTCTCTGAAGTTCTAAAACATAACATACACACACTCTCCACACACACGTGCGCACACACACACACACACACACACTCACATTTTAATGCTCCAAACCCTTTGATCTCTCTGTTGTATGTTCACAAGCTTCACTCCAGTCTTAAAGTAGCTTGCTGTGAGCAGGGAGAGGTGATTAGGATAGAATGTGTGAAAAATTAGAAGATGGAGTGTTATCTCTGTTGCTATTCTGAGGAAAGCACAACCAAATGTATGTTGTGAGGGACTAGGAGACCCCTGCCCAGGAGCAAAGCTTTGGTATATAGGATGTGTGTGTGAATGTTTGCTGCAATGAGACTGCCTCTACTCCTTAAGTGATCAGTGTAGTATCAGAGTGGAAGATCACTCATGTCTATTTGTGACTGAGTGAGTTTATTGAGGACAGCTTCCCTACAACCCTACTGCCACCAAATATGTGTGAATGAATCATGGAACTTTACATCAAAAACTAGGGATGTACTGTATGGTGACTAACATAATATAATTAAAAATTATTATAAAAAAAAGTAATAAAAAAAAAAACAAAACCGAAAAAAAAAAGATACCCTACATGCTATGTGCCTCTGAATTAACTTTACAAAGCAAATGATGGACTATAAAAAGGTATCAGTGAAGGAATTATAAACCAGTTATAAAATTAAGGAACTTAATTTCTAACTATTGCTTAGGCTGTCTAAGTGTGTCTGTGTGTATTCATATATGGTATATATACATATTTATAGTACATATTTATTATATACATATATACTTCATATTATATATACACATATATCAATATATAATACACAGTGTATATACATGCATATATTATATTAAATATCTTAGAGCTATAATGTTTTATATTTATATATTACATATATACACAGTATATATATATATATAATATTATACACACAGTATACATACATGTATGTATTATATGTTTTACTAAATATTTTTAGAACTAGAGTTTTGCCACTATACTAATACTAATATATTATCATATATGTATTTGTAGTATATGTATATATATTAATAATGTATATATAAATATCATAAGTAAAAGCATTTTAGAATATCAGAAGAATTGGTAATCCACTTTATAATTATATATATGATATATATATGATATATATGTGTGATACATATATGATATATATATATCCCATATATTTATATATATGAGGATAGACCCTGTTTCCATTCATTCACAATGGCAGTAATACAGTCAGACATGCCATTTAATGGATTTATAGGACAAAGAAATCCTTATATTCTGAAAGCCTTCTGTTTGCTTGGATGTGCCATATTTTCAAATCCATAAGTTATTTGAGCATTGCAAAGATTGGTAAAATTTGATCTTGCTGACAAAGCTCATTCTAATTGCCAGAAAGTCTGGCTGTGATATGGTATTTACTAAGCTGTTAGATGGAACCAATGCTAAACAACACTGGTATACTGGTATATATTGTGTATACACAGTATTTTAATGAGTCTTTACTGAGACCTATTGTAATAGAGACCCAGAAACCAACTCAGCCCTTTTTTTTAGTTGAAAGTCTTTTTTAAAGACATCGTACAATCTGTTTATGCCAAATGTTTAATGGTTAAAAGAAGTGTTTCTAGTTGATAAGTAAAAACATTCAGAAAGTTGTTGTTTCATTTAAAAACAGGTTCCTTGTTGCATTTCCTTATTATTGTAGTTCCTTGTTGCATTTTTCTTTTTTTTTCTATGTAAAGTTTTTGTACAAGCCTTTTTATTCTTGTGGATCCTACATTTTCTTTATGGCTACCAAAAATAAGCTCCATTACTTGTCTAAGATTGTTAACTTTTTAGTAGTGAAAATTCTTTCTTATTATTGCATAATAAAACTGATTGTTAAAAAGACTTTTTGTAGATTTTAACAAAGCTAATCATTTAATTATGTGATCTTATTTCACCCTAGTTTTCATAAGTATAAACAAATGCAGCAATATCTTACGTTATTTAATTAGTAAGTACTTTTTATTTTACTAGTTTGTATAATATTGCTAAACCTTCAACCATAAAACCTAATACCTTAACATCTAATAAAGTAAGCTTTAGTCTGTGAAGGCCATGTGCATCCTGGAACAAAGTTTGAAGTACTAAATCATTTTGTGTGCCTACAATGGACAAATGATGGTGCATTTCTGTCTCTATAGATGTTAATCAGTACATTAGTCAGATCTCAAAATTATGAGAAAATTTTGACAAAATATTGCCCTAAACTAAATTTTAATTTATGCTGAAAAATTTTAAATGCTTTCTATTTTGCATCAAAGTGCAGGGGTGAGTAAATTATGTATGATGACTTCTCCTTGCTTAAAAGAAGAATATGTTTGTTTGCATCTCACTAATACACCAATGTTTAGGTAGTTATGTTTACTCCTGTTTGCCACAGGTAAACTGGACAGAACATCAGACAGCTCATTATAGAGACGAGTACGCTCCATTCCCAAAGTTGGATGACAGAACAAGTCAGGGTGAGTATTGTAATTTTAGTGCTACCATACATCTTCAAGCTGTCTGGAGGTAAAACGCTTACTAAGCATTGCATTTGGGCTGTCAGAATGCTTTATGGGATGGTAATTAAAGAAAGGCGGTGCTGTGGAGTTAAGCCAATATCAGATGAATTCTAGAAATCTCTTCTAAAAATGCTCTTACTTTGAATCTTAAGTTTCAGAAGAAATACATTTTATATTCATTGAGTAATCTTTCATTAAAACATACTTTTATAGAGTATTGACTGAAAAGTCAATGTCCAGTTCACCTAGCAGAGAACTCAACTGTCAGCATGCTGTCCTTTCAAATGTTGGTTTCCCCTCTCTCAAGTTGTATGATCAGTTCCTATTTTTAAAAAAACAACATGGATCTCCTGGGTGACTCAGTCAGTTAAGCGTCGGTCTCTTGATTTCGGCTCAGTTCGTGGGCTTAATCATTAAAAACAAAAAACAAATAAACAAACAAAACACAACCAAAAGCTTCAGACAAAAAGCTAAATACAAAGATCCAAAACGGAAGTACAGTTATCTACTGCTTTTCCAAAGTTTGTATTATGCAGCTTTGCTTTTACAAAAAACCTACATTAGTACCTGTTTTCACTAACTGAAAGAAATCCAAAGAGGATTTTTGCTTTGACAATAAGAGGCAAAAAGTGAAAATAGTGTTCAGCATTTGTTTGGCAGTGAGCCCTTATGTAGGCATTGTGCAACCCAAGTAGCAAGAGTGGCGCCACCAAGCTCCTTCCCCTGGAACTACACTCAGCATCTCAGCCTCAAGCCGCCATAGCTTTGAACTGTGTCCGTGAGCATCTGTGCTTTATCTTGATTTATTTTGTGCATCCATTAGCAAGATGTGTCCTAAGGTATCAGAAAAGCCTAAGAGAGGTTATTTTTTGGTGGATCTGGGAATGCTCAAAAATTTTTCTGTATAAATTAATGGTAATTGCTTCTTCTCATTATGCCATTTCAGCTTAGGAAAGGTTTCATAGGAATGTTCTACTTTTGGATAGCAGGGAGAAAACTGTATTAGAAAGAATTGTATTTATTTAATTCCTGTCATTTTTCACTTTTCCCCCGGAATTTAGTGCCCTAGTTTAAGAGTGAATCGCACACATACCTCAGTAGGGAGTCGATACATTTTTTCCTTTATACTTATTTATATGTGTTCATTTTAATAGTTAAAAATTGTATGATTGGTAAAAGCATGCTACAGACCAGAACTGGGATCTTGAACTGTGGGCCAAAGGCCAAAATCTGCCTGCATCTGTTTTTGTAAATAAAATTTTACTGGAATTCAGGCCATTTGTTAATGTGTTGTCTGTAGCTGCTTTCTTGCTACTATGGCAGAGTTGAAGAGTTGTGACAGAGACCACGAAGGTCCACAAAGTCTAAATTATTTACAATCTGATCCTTTACAGAAAGTTTACTGATCCCTGGACTAGTAATGGATTTGCAAATTTTTAAAGGAATATACACATTTTTTGTTGTTGTTTCTGTGTTTTTGTAGTATGTAGTCTAAAAAGATTTATTATTTCAGATGATTTTTATTTTCTTTCACAGTAAAGAATATTTTACATAATTGCTTTAAATTTTTAAAAGTCTTAACAATTTCCTAGAGAAGCTTCTCCTGCTTGGATGCAAAGCTATGTACACTGTCAGGTGGTTAGTTAGTAAGTTGGTGTCTCTTCAAAGGTAAAATATTTTCTAAACCATGCTGTGAGATTGGCATAGCAAGAAAAACTGGGAATAGGGCTCAGGTGAGTCAGGGAAGTGACTTCTAACCACGCAGCTATTATATGCCCGAAAACTGCACAGATTGAGGTTAGTCTGCAGGCCTTACCAGCTTGTTCTTGGCGAGGCTCCCAAACCTCTAACTGCATCATGACTGTGACTTCATTCTCTCTAGCAGGCTATTCCCCATGGCTGTCTCAAAGATAGTCCCTGGGCCAATTTTTTTTTTAATCTGTTACATTTACTCTTCTAAAAAAAAAAAAAAAAGGAAAAAGAAAAGAAACTTGTTAGGAAATAAAAAGAGTATATATGCTAAGTTATTTTTAATTTTTTTTTAATTCTTCATTTCATCGTTAAATAGTTGTATGTGTATGTATGGGCATACAGATGCACAATTAAATAAAGCTGGTAGAATCGTGAGGTAATATACTACTCACCAAAATGTAGCTTTTCTATAGAACATCTAGCAGAAGGATAATAGATAATGATGCGATGGTTAATATTACTATTTTCAAAAATTGAAAGGAAATCATCTTTCAGAGCCAGTTTGGCATTTTCCTATATGACATCCTATTTAAGATGAATCTCAGCTATGTGTTTCTGTGAATTTGAATCCAACAGAGAAAATGTAGCTTTCACATAATTTTCTTCAGTTATAAGAATCATAATTGTTGCAATGGGATGCTTTCAACCTGGGTCACTTAAATCATTTCTGAAGACAACAAGTGTTCTTCAGGGACATGCAAGATTTTGAAGGCACCTATTGGTCACTGCATCTATGTCACCCATATAGACTCAGTACAGATCAGTGTGTTCAGGAGTCAGTTATGAAGAGGAATATGAAATGTTGCAACTTAGCAAATGTGCTAAAATATAAGTATAAAGAAAAATATTTTGAAAGGCTAACCAGTTTAGATTAACAAAATATTTAGATATTCTCTCAATTTAGTCTTGAGAAAATAGCTGAATGGAATGTAAAAATGAAGATACAACTATTTACATTGAAATGTAATTGTCTGAAGAAAGTACCCCCTTTCCCTTGAGTTTAAACAAAATGAGATGATTTTCAGATTCAATTGATTATAATGTTAATTTACATCAAATCTTGGAATGAAGTAAGCTATTCTATTCTTATTTGCTGTTGTCTCAAGATATAGGATTCCTATACCTATGAATTACAATGATATATAGTAGAATTTTGAGAATATAGAGCAAAGGTCAAAATTCGTGGCATTGGGGCAAATATAGCTTGCTGACATTCTATTGAATAGAAATATTAAAAAAATAGAAATTTTATTAAAACTTCTAACTCCCAAATTTCATTGAAAATCTGGGACATTTTGATATTTGTCTTAAAAAGTTTTTTAAATGTAAATATGCAAGCACTTGGTAAAAAAAAATCAAATAGTACAGAGGTTCATAAGGAAATGTTCTTGATCTCTCATTTTTACATTTTCTTAAATATTCTTCCGTAAATATTCATGCTTATACGAACATATGAGAGAAATAAACAATGAGATCACAATAAATATTTTTCTATGCACAAGTACTTTTAATTCCTCATTTTTATAATAACTTGTTTTAATAATTTTTATTACTTTATTGCTTTATGCTTACTTTTATTCCACTTTCATTGTCACTGCTTTGGTATTTTTAAATTAAATTCTTACATTTACTAGAACTTCCTTTTCTCCTCTCCTACTTAAACTTTTTATTTCATAAGTTTCAAATGCTATCCTTTGATAGTTAATTGATAGGAACCGTGGTCATTGCAGTGGTAGAGGAAGGAGGGCTTCGGTGTGCAAGCAGGGCAGGCTGAGAGGGTCCCAGGCACCTCTGTGAACACCATGTTACATTCTTCTTGGAAGATATATCAGTCCTTTAAGTGCCATCCAAATGTGTCTGAATTTATTTTTCTGAAAACACAGCTAACGACCATTCCTGGAGAAATAACCATCCTCTTCTTGACAAAAGTCTGTAAATGTTTAGTTAGATTATTGCATTTGAACCCTTCTGATCACTGAAAGAGCCAAAGTGGAGTACAAAATCTAGAATTCAGGTCTTCTGACCTCTATTCTGCTATGTTTTTAATTCTTTTTACCAGTATTGAGATTGAGGGATTTGGGGGCTGATAAGGAAACAGATATGACCATGAGGTGGCAGCAGCACACAACGAGTTTTATCTGGGCAGTGCTTTGGCAGGTTTGCTCGTGGGGAAAGTCCCTCACAGCAGGAGACCTTCCCCCAGAGGTAACGCAGGAGGGCTACTCCTGAAGAGGGCAAAGGGAAGTCCTAGGAAAGAGGGTTAGAGAGGGTGTTATGAGT
The DNA here is from genome assembly GCF_024610735.1 of Ursus americanus. Classification (NCBI taxonomy): domain Eukaryota; kingdom Metazoa; phylum Chordata; class Mammalia; order Carnivora; family Ursidae; genus Ursus; species Ursus americanus. Next base: position 16,475,407 of record NC_142137.1, read on the forward strand.
CTAGATGATTTTACTCAGCAGAATAATGGAGAGTCTCTGAGACAGAGAGCTTTGAAGGGCAACAGAAGTCTTTTATAGCCACAGAGTTTATCTTACCTATGGCTCTCAGATATTAGGTGCAGATTTGTGCATTATGCAAGGCCAGAAGGCTGTAAATGGCTAAAATTTTGCTTATTTGGGCTATACTAATAACAACTGGATGTGTAAAAATTTGAGATTTTATGGTGCCAGTGGGCTTTGGAGCTAGTAGGTCCCAGCTTGCTGTGAAGTAAACAATATAGGGCCAATGTACAGAAGCCATCTTTGGCTCACTGATATAACAGCTAGGCCATACTAGTTTTGTTTGTGTATATGTGTCTTGTCATTATAACATACTGCAAATATACATAAAAATATACACACCAATATAATGTATAATATGTACACAACATCTCTATTTTGTTGACTTTATCATTTTGTCATAATGGCTCCAGGTTTTTTAAAGGAATAAATCACTAGAGTTGAATTCCTCTGTATACCTCTCCTAAAACTATTCCCCTCTTCTCCTTCTTCAGAGGAGTCTTCTTTGTATGCTTAGATTCATATACTTTATATGTACCATTTTAAAATAATTTACAAAGTTATTTTGGGATGACTTAAACTTTAAATAAATGATAACAAAATGTACATAGCCTTCTGTCTTCTCCTTAATAATTTTTGAAATTGATCCAAATGCATCCAATTGACACTTTTAGGTAAAATAGTATTTCATTGTGTGAATATAACATGATTTTAAAAGCAATTTCATGCTTGTGGACATTTAAGTTGTTTCGTTTTTCACTGTTTGCAAATGATGATGTAGACAGCATTTCTGGACATATCTTCAAATGTAAATATTGATACTTAGCTATTCCATTTTGATAAGCTGTTAATAAATTGGCAAATAATTCCCAAATATCCTATGTGCACAGGTCTGGGACTTTCTCGAAATTAGATGTAATTTCTAGTCTTAATAAATTTATAATAGTTTAATCTTGTATATGTTTATAAATAAGAATGACTCTAATATGTGATAGCTTAATCTTCTATCATTTTACTAATTTGAAATTTATTTCTACGATAGAGTTGCTGTCAATGTTATTGCTTGATTATTTCCCCCAATATTTGGTTTTGGTAATCCAAGGTGCACAGGCAGGTATGAATGACTGACTTATAGTTTTGTCTTTAGGAGAACATTGTGTTAAAGAGCCTTCCTGAGTTTCTAGCAAGGTCACTTGCTTAGTTAATGATTTATTGAATACATCAGAGCGATTAGAAAACTGAGACTTAAAAACATTGTTATTTACTACAGCTCAAATAATTTAAATCACTCTCCTAAGAGATGTATTTTGGGAGAAGTCATAGTGGCAGGCACATGACATGGTAAGGATAATGATCAGTGTAAGCTGATAACTTCTAATGGGAAATATATACAGAGCTTTGAATTGCATTTCAAATCACTCATTTTTCCAGCATGTATTGTACACAACAAATGCATAGAAAGTGGTTAGCTAAAACAGGTAGTTTGAAAATATTTTAACATTTTTATCTAAACAAATGTCAGAATTTTTTTTGAAAATGAAAAATGCTAAGTATAATAAAAGCGTATATTTATGCTCTCGGCAGCCAAATGTGCTTTTTAATGGAATTTAAATAAATGGAATTTTTATGACAAAAAAAGCAACAGTAAAAGCAGTGATTATGTTTTTCATAGTTCATTTGCCGTCTTTGCCCTGCAGACCTTGTGTGGAGGAAAATGAGATCCCGAGTGAAGTCTACAATGTCATTGACTCTGAAGAAGGACTCAGAGACCCATTGGTGTTTAATGACCCTTACTGGCCTATGCAATGGGAAACTGGTATGATCTTCAGAAATAGATGGTTCTTTGGCAATGTTAAGAAATATTATTTTCGTCATATTTTAATGCAGTAGACAGACACTTTTATGCACTGCCTGCTTTTATCTATTGGTTTTGCAGAGAGAGATTTAGCAAACTTTTGATGAAATATTACTGCCAGCTTATTAATGAGTACTAATCCTTTTAATTTGATTACATCCTTAGGGTTTGATTTAGTCTACAAAAGATACCAGTAAAAAAAAAAAAAAAAAAAAAGACATTTAAATTTGGTGTGTGTAAACAGACTCATTACATAGAAATGTTGTTGCCATTCAGGCTTGAAGTACTTGTTCTTGCATAACCAGAATATATCCTATATTATTACATCAATAATGAGATAACTCCTCTTTATGTTTATGGATTAAGTAGATGCTATTACATAACAAAAATTTTTTTTTTCATAATGCTTAGGGTATTGGATGTTTTAGGACTACATTGTCCTATCGTTTATACACAATTGTGATAATAGAAAGAACTGAAAAAAAGCACACATACTTTTTGAAAGTAAATAAGTTTAAAAAAAGCCAAAGTACATACCACTGAAGATTTTAATAGGAAATACTTAGAATGTGAAGATGACTTGGTGAAAATATTAGAGAGGAATTGAAGACCTTCCTGTATCCATACTTATCTCCTCATAGGTCTATAAATTACCTGATGTTGTAAAGGGTCTCATGGTGTAAGATGAGAAAAAGCTTACGTGCATTTCATCATGTTCACGGACATAATGAGGTGAAAATGGGCAACTGTTGTGATACCTCTTTTTTTGTGCCAATCATTGGTAGTTACCAAGCCGACTATCTGAAAAGAGGAGAAAACCCATGTTGGAAAAAATCCAGTTCACTCCTCTGTAGCTTCAATTCATCTTTAAAAAGTGAGACATAATTTAGAAAACTTTAAGATATATATATCATATATATATGATATATATATAAAATATATATCTATATCTATCTATCTATCTATCTATCTATCTATCTATCTATCTATCTATGCTTCAATTGCCTGGAGATGAGATAATCAATAACAAGTGAGTGGACTAGAACTACTTAGGGTCATGAAAGTTAAAGAGAAAAAGAATGAAATTTTTAACAAAGAAGTGAGGGAAAGTAGCTAGATAAATAGGAGGGGAAATGTTTTTAAATGTTTTAAATGTTTTTAAACTTTCTTTTGTTGGTTGGTTTTTTTGACCTGAAGAAGGAGCAAAAATTAAGATTGATACTGAAGATTACATATATAATGCTTCATAATTAGTTACCTAGCAAGACATACTTTTATTGTATCAGTTATTAAATGCCAAGTGCCTCTATATTGAAGTCAAGAATTGCAGGAGAACACAATAGGGAAAGGAAATGGAGGGCAAGTCTTATTGGAAAGAAAAGAAGAATTGAGTAGCTATCAATAAAATGACAAGGATTAGAAATGGAGACAAATCTTAGACTATTAAACAATAAGCCCTCTTAAAAGCAGAAGATAGAGATTGTGAAAGTCAGAAGGTAGAAGTAGAAGGAAAACTCTATACTGTTTTCTAGAGTTGATAGACTTTTTCTGCAAATAACCAGATAGTAAGTATTTCAGGCTTTGTGGGCCTTATAAATCTGTGGCACAATTTTGTTGTTGTTGTTCCAGTCCTTTAAAAATATAAAAACCTTAGCTTTGAGCCATACAAAATCAGGGTGTCAGCTAGATTTCACTTGCAGGCCATAATTTACTGACACTGCAGAGAATAAGGGGAAAAAGGGAGTAAAAAAAAAACAAAAAATAATCATTCAGATTTAGCTGCCTCTTAACATCCAAATTTTGTGTTATACTATGCACACATTACACTAGCACAACTCAGCAATGAAAGATCAAGCCAGGTCATATTACCATCACTAGCTTTCTGGAGTATTTCTGTATTCCTTATAGCACTATTCTAGAGGTATGTCTGCCAGTATGGAAGAGATTCCTTGTAATACCTCATAGCATTAAGGCCGGCCATAATACAAAATTGCAAAGAAAGATTTGAAGTTTCCAACTGGATGTTCTGCCTAAAACCTATTCTTAACGGCAGATCTAAGCTGTGTTATAGAATCCATCCTCTGTTGAGAATACCAAATTTATTTATCGAAAAGATTGACTGGCACAGCTAGGTTGTGCTGCCCTAACAGAGAAAGGTGAGACCCTATGCTTGTTACCACCCGTTAAGTGGTCTCCCTTAGTTACCACTGTCACCCTCCTTTCTCAGAACACAACCAAGTGTCCTGAAACAGGAGTCTATTCTTATCTGTATTTTGGTGCCCATCTACTTACTCCTTAACCAAAAACATGTGGCAGTCCACATGGTAAATTGTTTCATTATGATATCTTGGATAAGTGGCCTACAAGAAAGAGTGAAAGCTAAAAAGGAGATTATAATTTTTTATTATATTAGGTAGACAAAAATAACAGAACCCATTTTAACTGGTGCTCGAAGCTCAATAGACATTGATTAGAAAAATTACAGCAATATAATTTTCAAGAAGGTAACATTGGGGGAGGGTATGTGTTGTGGTGAGTGCTGTGTGTTGTGTAAGACTGATGAATCACGGACCTGTACCCCTGAAACAAATAATACATTATACGTTAATAATAAAAAAAGAAAGAATTAAATTTCCTAACCAAAAAAAAAAAATTAGTTTATGTACTTTAATTTTTGATTCAGAAGTTGATTTTGTGAAAAAGAGGTGTTACATTGGCAAACACTTATTTTACTTATAAAACAATGGGGCAGATGATGTAAAAGTGAGTTGACAACATGAACTTTCATCAGTGAAAAAGGTATCAGGATACTTATATACTCAGGGATCAGTGTCTGAGCCAGGGCTCCTATCCTGATCTCTATGCCTGTGTAGACTGCCACAGCATTGGCCAGAAGAATTCAGCCTATGAGTTTATAAAAAAAAGGAAATGTTTGATCATTTTAACATGGAATTTTTGGATTAAAAAAAGAAAACAAATTTAAAAATGTTGCTATGATTGGGTATATTAGGAAGACTATAGGCAAATGCGGATTCCAATCCTAGGTCTAGACTATGCTGTCTAGACTGTGACTATCATGAACATTTTAATCTTCTGAAAATTTGTTTTCTTTTTTGTAAGATGGGCCTAACAGTAAATTAAATGAGATCATGGATACAAAGGATGTGCCATGGTATTTAGCAGGTGGTGGGCATTCAATGAACAATTTGGCAGCTGGCCAGATTCATTTCCTACCTATAACGGGTTAAACTTCCATTACATAGTAAGTAAACTGTGTTGAATACTCATTTTTCAACAACGTTAGATGACTAGAGCAGTACTAGTGCAGGTTATTAATAATCCTTGTACTGTAATATAATAGGAATAATGTTTATCTTCGTGGTCTCTGAAGAAGGGCTTACCCCACAAAGACTGCATAAAAGATCCATTGAGATGCAGAAAAAAAAAATATGAGAACTTCCATTTATATTTATTTTTTAATCTTTAATTTTTTAAAGTGTTTCTGAATATATTATAATCCATAAGTATATTAGCATATTAATACATGTTTTCATTTATAAATAATAAAATGTACATATAATATAATACATATAATAACAATAAATATGCATATAATAATTTTGTGTATGTGCAAAACTTTTTTTTAATGATAAGACTCATGAATACAGTATCTGAAAGCAACTGATATACTCAACAAATATTCATAAAGCAAATGTCATAATGTTTTTACTGAGTGTCTGCTATATGAACAAGACTAGCCATTAAATCTGAAAATGAATCAGCTATGGATTTTTACTTTAAAAAATCTTAAAGACAAAAAGAGATGATAGAATACATTAATATTATTAGACAGAAAGCCATGGTATTAAGAAGACAAAGTTAAAGAAGTTACTTCTAGCTTGTGTGAGGTAATATTTGAACTGGGACTAAATGTGGGAATGCTATAAACAGAAGCATGAAGATGGAAAAATGTTATTTTTGCCCAGAGAAAGTGTCTTGGATATTTGAAGTCAAGACTTTATTCTATGCCAGTAGAGTTTTTTAAACAACTCTTGCACTGAATTTTTGATTTTGAATACCATGGATTTATTATTTTATCTATTTGTTTATGAAACATTTGTTTGTCAATACTATGGTCAGGCCTGATGCTGTATACAAAATCCAAATATGAGCTACCTGCTATTCTTATTTTCAAAAGATTCATTTTCAGTGAAAGAGCCATGTAAATGAACTCAGTGCATTTTATAAATGTATAACAAAGATGTGAATAAAAGAAAAACCAGGGTGCCCGGGTGGCTCAGTTGGTTAAGCGTCTGCCTTCCCTCGGGTCATGATGCCAGGGTCCTGGGATGGAGCCCCACGTTGGGCTCTCTGCTCAGCAGGGAGCCTGCTTCTCCCTCTCCCTCTGCCTGCCACTCCCCCTGATTGTGCACTCTCTCTTTCTGTAAAATAAATAAATAAAAATATTAAAAAAAAAAGACAGACCAATAATGATGACACTCTGAAGAGAATGACCAATTCTATTTCAGTATGTTGGAAAGGCTTCACTAAGTCAAAAGATAAATAAGCAAACATTTACAGTCTAAGAGAGGAAGACTGGCTAGGCTATGGCCTTTTTCATGTGCTTAGAGAAATAGCAATGGAGAAACAGCTGGACGGTTTATTTGGGCCCTATTCCAAAAGACCACATATGCCAAAATAAGGCATTTTTCCTTTGTCCTGTAGCTCATGTAGCTAAGAGGCTTATGAGAAGGAAGTGACCCAACAACCTTTGTCTTGTAGAAAATTGACTGAGGTAGCAGATTGAATTCAGAATAAAGGGGATCAAGACTGGAGGCAGAAGAGAAAGTTAAGCAAGGCCTCTAGTTCAGGAAAATGAAGAAACTTGGACTTAGGAGGTAAAGTGGAGGGTATAAAGATGAAAATGCAAAATCAAGCTATGTTTAGGAGGAAGATATTAATGAACATCTTAGGTAAATCTGGATATAAGAATTAAGGGAGAAGGACCTGTCCAGAATGATTTGAGATTGGTTTGGTGACATGGAGGGTGATTGTATTAAGTGTACTAGAGCTGCCATAACAAAATGCCACAGATTAGGTGGCTTAAACGACAAATTTATTTCCTCACAGTTGGGTGGCTGGAAGTTCAACATCAAGGTTTCAGCAGGTTTGGTTTCTCCTGAGGCCTTTCTTTTTGGCTTGCAGACAGCTGGCTTCTCACTGTGTCCTCACATGGCCTTTTCTCTGTGCATGTGCATCCCTATACCAGTCCTATCGGATTAGGTTTTATAAAGACCTAATAAAGTGCATAAAATCCTGTTTTATGTGTGCATAAAGTGCACATATAAAGTGCAAAAGGGTCCCTACCTTTATGACCTCATTTAACCTTAATTACTCTTGAAAAGCCCTATCTTCAATATAGTCATAATGAGGGCTAGGGCTCTAATTTATGAATTTTGGAGGAACACAATTCAGTCAGTAATGGGGTAAACTTGGTGGTATGGTTGAGGTATTCAATTATGTATTTGACAGAATGACCAAGATCTGTCTGTGGAATGCTTAAATTGAGAAGGAAAAAAGGGACTAAAATATTTTATAATTATAATGGGATCATTACCCATGTTTTAATAATGAATAAATTGAGACTCATAGGATTGAAGATAATAGGTAGGCACTTAGAAATATGCAAGAAAATGAGTTATGTTATGGGCATTATGTTATAATTACAAATTTGTATATATAACAAATGTTTCAAATATAACAAATGTACATTTACATTACAAATATGTAACTATAACATGTTGCCCACAGTTTAACTCATTATCATCCATATTTAATTGCCTACCTGTTATTTTCAAGCCTGTGAGTCTCAATATAAAATAAATATGTAATTTTAACATTTTACATTATATATATGCAACTTTATATGTATTTAGAGGTGCATTAGTAAATGTATAGTTGGTTATTGATTGAGATTGCCCAGGAATATGTGTTTGGTAGAAAGGAAGGGGAAATGATAATATTTAAAGGTGAAAAAGAATGCATTAATCTGAAAACATTGTGTAGGTTAAGATGTGAGACAAGACAGTGAGTGATATGGATATTTGTTTGCAGAAATTCAGTAATGAAAGCTGAATGGGGGACTGGCATGGTGCATGGAGAGAAGGAGAGAATAGGTCAGATTTATTTACTCAAGAAATACTTATTAAGTGCCTAGTAGAGGCTAGACAATGTGCTCGACCTTGGAGACTTAATAGAGAACAAGATGATGTCCCTGTTTTCTTAGAGCTGACAATCCTAGCAAGAAATAATATGATCAAACAAATTATTAATGGTATAACTGTTATAACTATGTAGTTGCTAGCAAATAATGGGAGCTCTAAACCTAGTGTTGGGGGTATGGGAAAATTTTTTCCAAAGGAAATGGCATTTAAATTGAGAACCAAGGTGACTTAACTTGACAAAGAAGTTGCCAGGATAGGAGTGGCTGCTTTCTGCAGGGAGACACTAGCACAAAGAACCAGAAGATTGTGTGGCATTGAGGAACCAAAAGAGCTGTCAATATGGCCAAAGTATAAGTTGCAAAGGGAAGAGGAGTTTGAAAAGTCGAAGAAAAAGGAATGCCTTGATAGAGGTGAGGAAAACCAAAAACTTGTGCTTATAGGCTAATCTAGCATAAAGGAAAATATTTTTCACTGTGGACAGTGCTTCTCAGAAAATAATAAAATATTACTGCACGTCCTATGAATCAGCAACAAAGATGTTGTTATTCTTAATGAGAATAATTCCAGAAGACTGTTGGAAATAGAAGCCACACTGCAGTGGATTTTGATGAGTGAGTGAATGTTGAAGAAGTGGAGACACTGAATGGAGACCTTTTGTAGAAGTCTACCTAACCCGTTTATTATTGACTTACTGAGAATCTTAGTATGGCTTTTGGAGTTCAAGGCACCTGAAAATTTGAGAATTGGTGATGATGTAGTATAAGCAATGAGAACCAGAAGACAATGGAATTATATCTTTAAGGTACTAAAAGAAAATTACTAACAGTCCATAATTTAATCCAAAGGGGGGGGGAATCCATCAGGAATGAATGCGAAAGAATTTATTTCAAGCAAAAACTGAAAGCCTTCATCATCAGCAGATTCTACTATAGGAAATACTGAAGGATGCCCTTTGGGCAAAAAGAAAATAATCCCAGATGAAAATTTATAAAAGGTATCTGAAGCCCAGGATGAGACTATTTTTCTCTCAAATGGATTTATCTTTGCCTTTGTCAGGCAGAGAAATTAGCAACCTGGAATCACTTTAACCCAAGCCCCAGTATCAAGATGATTTAAAGTTGGGCAGCCAAAAAAAGAAAAGAAAAGAAAAAAGAAAAGAGAAAGTTGGGCATTAGTCACTGAAAGAGCTACTTGTAGTTCACCCTTACTCAACATGAGCTGCTCATCTACTTAGACTTTGAGCCAGATTTTTGGGAACCACAGGTGTCCCTAGGAGAAAGGTGGCTTTAATTACTGAACTTACCTGTCTAGGTTTCAGCTTCTCCTAGATCTTGGCCTTTGATTCCTTGTTAGATTTCTGATACATTCAAATATTTGAATATCTAGTTTTTCCTATTTTTATTGTTTTTGCAGTGTCTTTAATAGAAGTATTAGAAGGAATTATTTAATCCATCATTACCATAAATAGATGTTTGAAGTTTATTCTATATAAATAAACCAAATTTCAAAGATATAAATTGCTTCAACACCATCACATGAAAGAAGTAGTATCATCACTCTAGAATTGGCATGCCGTACTTCTGCCAGAACTGCACCAATATATAGCCTGAACAGGGAGCCATTTATTTTTAAAGGTGAAGCAAAATTCTGTCTTGCCTAATGGTCAGAAATTTTTTCTATTGGATTTTCAACTTCTAAATAAGTTATTGTTAAGATAAAAGAAAAAGAACACATATTGAAAAGAGGATAGACATGTACAGTCATGAAACATCAACATTTTTATCAGCTCCATATGGTAAGCTGCCACTATAATGGAAACATTTGTATTGATCTTTTTTTCTGATTAAAAAAGTAAATATTTAGATAATAAAAATACAAAGAGTAAAAAAATTTCCTGTAATCTTAACATTAATATATAATCCCAATATACATATTGTTACATATTATTTTAGATACTATTTTATGCCAGCATTATATACTATGTCCATATTATATCTACTTAAACATGCTTAAAATTTCCAAATAAAAATGTAACCATTCTATAAAGACTCTTCCATACTTTTTTTTTTCTTTTTGGTCTGAGTTAATTTGGATCTAACATGTCTTTTTTAACAAAACCAAACTTGGTATTTAACAATACCAAACTTGGTATTCCTTATTTGAACAATTATTTTTGATGATCTTCAAGTAGTTTTTATTTTACTATTTTATAAGCATTGCTCTGATGCGGAGGGTGGATTGTCTTGGTGTAGTGAGTAGACTTTGTGGGGTGTAGTTTCACATAGAAAACAGTCCAGTAGGTGAGATCCATCAAAAGACCACTTAAGGATCCAGTGATGCAGGCTTTACTCTGAAATTTTGGAAGACTCTATGACCTATGTAAAGCCAAGGGTAGAAAACGGCTCACTGTCCTGTGGCCTCTAGCTGGGTTCCCAAAGTCCTTTGATTTGTTTCTCACCAGCACATTTTCTTCTCTAATTCCTGCTGGTGGGGGTTGTCCAAAACAGTTCAAAGTGTAGTTGCCAGTAGGGAGGAAAGAGGGAAATAATGATGGTTAGTGTGTTATTGAAATTCATGGTTCCACCTAGTCCCTTTTTTTTTATTCCTTTTGGATTTATTGAGATGGTCTAAAGTTAGCTGAGATGTTGCAAACCACTCTTTCCCCTTCTATTCACCCAACTGCCTTTGTTGAAGAATGTCATGGTAAAATGCAAACTTCACCTAGTACACACTGTCCACCAGATATAGTAAAAAAAAAAAAAAAAAAAAAAAGCAGTAGCTAGCCCTTCTGGGAGGTGGACTTACTCTAAGGGCTGTCTTTGCTTTATGTCCTTCTGTGAAGAATTTGGGGATTTCCTGAGTCCTGTTGGACTTAACCACCCAGTTTATAGGCTAAACTCTTCTCCTTTGCTAATGTTGAATAAGAAGCTAATCAACACCAATCAGTCTTTCCTTTAATCTAGGTCATTCTCCTTCACAACTTTCAGAAAAAAATATTAATGTTTCTTGACCATTGATGCCTTCTGCATTTCAACAATGCTACTTTTTTTAAATTGCTTTTCTATTTTTTTCTTCGTGTCTCTGAGATTTTATATGGAATGTGTAGACTCAAATCATTATTAAAATGGGACATTGTTCCTTTAAGGCTTAATGTTGAGAAAGAAGATAAAAATGTCTAATGTCCTTGTTAGGAATGGACTGGCTTGATAGGATTTTATCAGTGGAGGCCTCTGACTTCTCTTCATGCCAAAGGAATGCCAGGCTACTGGGTTGGTGTAAGGAGTGAGATACTAGCCAGGGAGGCAAATGTGTATACACAAAAAGGGTCTATATATTGCATACGTACTTTTTCAGTTTTTTGTAGAACATATTCATAGTTGAATTACCCTATGGATAGAATTGTGATGTTATAAGGTCTTTGTTCTTTTACATATTAAAGATTTATTGATGAATTCAAAAGAAGGTCATCTTTATTTGTCATCCAAGAAGAAGCAAATAATGTTTATAATTAATTTAAGACCTGACTTTCTGAACTGGTTACCTTATAGTTCCTCACCTATGTGTGGGTAGAGTTTGAGTTGCTACTGGCTGGCAGCCACTCCTGAAGGAGACAAGAAGGGAGTTATGCTGGCAGCCAAATGAATTTGTCCTGTGTGTCCTGTCCAGCCAAGTGCTATGTGGTGCCAACTTCTAGTCCTTAGTTTGATGTCATCTTATGAGTTTCCCCATGCATGTATTTTAATTTCTTCCTGTAATCTTATACAACTTCTTCATAGATCTTTGATTATGTGGACATTTGTGTACATATAATAATTCTTTTCTGTGCCCAAACAGATCTTGGAATAATTTTTTTAAAAAAACTATCTGGGGTCATTAATTAAGTTATTCCTGAGGTCAGTAATTTTTCTAGCTTAGTAGAAGCTGTAGTACCCTACTTAGATCACCTTTCCTGGGTTGTTGCACCCATATCCCAGTCACTGGCAGTGTTGGCCACAAATGTACATAGTTCCCACCCCACTCTCCTAGCCTCCGATGTCCACACCTCTTGCACCCTGAGAATTGCCCTTGGCTGATGGGACCAGTCTAGCCAGGAAAGTTGTGACAGTTTCCCTCCCATGCTTGCCCTTTCAGGGATGGCAGATAGACTATGTCTGACTGATACAGGGGTACAAAAGTCTGGCTTTCTTGCCTCAAGAGGGGACAGTACTGTGGTGAGATTTATATTCTAGATCTCTTGTAATCTCCATGGATCAGGCCTTGACTATACTTTCCTGAGACCACATTCTTGATCAACTCTTCCTCCTTCTTTATGCTGCAACACTTCCACTCTTATAGGTATTCTTGAAGAGATCTTTCCAACAAAGCTTCTGAAACCCTGGGTTGGCCTCTGTTTCTAGGGAAACTGAATTAAGACTGTACTGAAAATGGTCTTTGGGAACAGACTCCAAGAATGGGATCCTGGATTTAAAAACTTGAGGGCCAATTTGCAATAAATACCTTATCACTGGTGGTAGGTGGAGTTTGCATGGTTTTGGCATGCAGCCACAGTATAATTGCTAAGGCTGTCACTGGTGTCAACAGGGATAAGATACACACAGAAGGAGATGCATAGGCCTGTGCACTATTTCCAGCACTTGAGAGGTATAAGAGAAATATAAATTATAAAGACTGTGGAATTGAGAAACTATTTCTGAATGTCATTGGTACTTTGAAGAGATGAAATAACAAGCCCAGGGCAATCAATCATCAATTTAAAGCCAAGTATGATAATCAGAGGGCCTCTTGGGCAGCTTTTAAAGAGACCTTCAGATCCTGTAGCTGGAGAACATATAGAACTTAAGACCAGGCATAATACTTAATTATAAAAGTCATAGGCCTCAAGAGAAAGCTTAATTCTTAGCCTAGGAAAGTCTTGTATGCTAAAGCCAGAGCCTGAAAGGTAAAGAAAGTGACACAGAAATTTGGTATAGTGTTATCTGGGTATATATACATGTAGACCTTGTACTGCTGGATTATCCTGAAACTTAGACTTCTACAAGTGGTCCAAACCCCTTCGTTGAAAGATAGGGCCCTTCCTACCTCTTGGTTGAAGACTATGCAGAATCCTCAAATGAGGCAGATGACTTAAAAAATAATTCTAACCCCTTCTGAATCTGCCCCCTTCTCTCCTCTTGGTCACATAACCAACAAAAACTAAGATCATATCTCAGCATAACCCAACTGGTTAAGTACTGAGCCTGCCAAGGGAGTGATGGATTATATGCCAACAGAGTTGTAAGAATAACTAACAACTACAATAGTAACTAGAAAAGTATTCCTGAGAGTGGGTTCTGAAGGTGTTGGATCAGAATGGTGGGGTGGAATGTAAAGCTGAATAAGGGAGACTATGTTAATATAGGGGCACCTTCCTGTGATACAGAAGTTAACACTCTGGAAATGGTTCTAATATACTGCTTGGAAGCTTCTTGGACACTTGAATATTTACATATTAGAAGCTTAAATGTTGTAAGGATTGCAGTACCATTATTTCTTCATTTAATTCATTAGTCTAACCTATGCAAAAATTGGATGTATTTGTGAAAGATGACAGCGAATTAACCACAAACTCAACCAAATGGCAATCCCAATTATGGCAGATGTGTCAAATATGATATCTTTAGTTGAACAGATTAACACAGCTTTGGTCATGTGGTATATGGCTGTTGAGATTTGGAATACATTATTTTCCATATGTATAAAAAAGAGGATCAGAAGCAGTTAACATTCACATGGGGCAGACAACAACATACACTTGCAGTCTTTCCTTGGAGCTATGTTAAATCTCCTGTTGTCTCATAATATATTTCAATGGGGCATGGACCATCTGGATATTCTGCAGAATATCATATTGGTCTACAATATTGTTGAATAAAAAGTGGAGAAAATTATGGGTTCCTTGGTAAAATACGAGTGTTCCAGAGAGTGGAAGATAAACCTCACAAATGCTTAGGGACCTTTATTAATGGTATGATTTGGGGATGTAGGGGTTCAGCGGCCTAGGACATACAACCACATCTCCTTCATAGTAACACAGGGTGGGAGAGATAGATGCCACAAATATCAAAAGCTGACTCAATGATGCAGTTTTTTTTGTAGGGAAGTGTCTAGTGGTCCAGGTCATTCCAGGACATTCCCTCCGAAGTAAAGGACAAGCTAGACTCTTCAGGTTTCGGTGGCAGAATATTCTGCAGCTGGGAATACTGCTCTGACCCATTTATCATATGAATCTAAAAGCTGCTAGATTTAGGGGTACATGGGTGACTCAGTTGGTTAAGTGTCCAACTTGACCTGAGCTCAGGTCTTGATCTCAGGGTCATGAGTTCAAGTCCTGTGTTGGGCTCCACGTGGGGTATGGGGGCTACTTAAAAAGTAATAATAATAATCATAACAATAAATAATTATATGTAATAAATATATGTTAATTATTAATATATATGTTAATATATGATTAATTTATTATTATTATAAAATAAAAGCTGCCAGATTTGAAGGAGTCCTAAAGCAAGAAATGATTTTGCAGATGGTCCATCTGTGGTTTGGGTAGCCTACTTCTAGGCCATATGGCTAGGCAGACTTCACATATACCTCATAAATACCTGATACATACTTCATAAATACCTAGAGGTATTTATGGTAGAAAACCATGCTATATGGAAATTCTTTTAAGCCACAGTGGAATAGTTGCAACACAAACCATTAAAGTTCTAGAGCAAGGACATGCCATATGTAGCAGAGAACCGTTCTGCAGACAGACCTTGCAATGCTAGTGGGCCCAGGTAGAGCTGAAGCATATTACAATGGGATATCAAGTGACCATGCAGCCATAATGACTCATCATGGGCTGGATAATTTCAGACTACTAAGTCATAAGATTTGATAGGGTGGGCTCAGCATCAATCCATTATAAGGTGTAAGTGATACATCCAGCATATGTAAGCTGAAGCAGATCCAGAGGGCTCATGAAAGATGTACAAACAAGGTAGCTAGAACTTTTCTATCACTGTTGCACCAACAACCTCTTTTCAGCTCATACCAATGGTTTTATGATGGACACTGTGATGAACTTCTCAGCTTCCTCTTTGAGGGAGGACTCAATGTTCCATCTGCCAGGGGTACTGTGAAGATACTCTCCAGTTTTACATCTTTCAGGGACTGCTTCAGCTGCAGAGAGCTGCCTCACCCTTGGTCACACCCCTTACCAATCAATGCAGGTGTAAAGTCCTGGTTACTTTGACCCATCGTAGGCTAACACTGAAGGGACATTTAAGTATCTATCAGAAATATTTATCTAGAGATCTCCATGGGGTTGACAAGGCTGTATTAGAGCTTGACTTCTCAATCCTGCTTCTTTTCTCTTCCACTGGTGTTGATCCCAAGGGGACCCCTTAATAAACATCCTGTATCCTACTCCATAACTGAGCCTACTCCTAAGGGAACATAACCTACAACAGGTCTCACAGAGGTTTTCGGTGACCAGATGGCAGAGGGGGATAGAAAACTGAGCTTGGTTCACAGATGAGTTGGCATGTTGATGCAACCCTAAAATGAATAGTTGATGCATTATGCTTCCACTCAAGTGTAGCTTTGAAAGATGATGATGAAGGAAGGGAAGCCTACCAATTGGCAGAGCTTTGGGCAGAGTTCCTGGTTATTGTGTAAAGAGAGATATACTTTGAGGTAAAAATATTAATGGATTCATAAACAGTGATAAATAATTTATATGGTTAGTCAAGAGATCTAAAGGAGCAATATTGTGAGATCAAAGTTAAAGATTTCTGGGAAGAAACATGTATAGATGGATCTGTGGGAGTAGAAAGGAAGCATGAAGCTCTTTGCATTGCACACTAGAGTAGACCTTTATAAAAAAAAAAGTTCTAAACAATCAAACAGACAGGATGGCTTGGCCAGTTGTTTTTAGTCAGCCTCTCTCCTTGACCATGACAATGATGGTCATGTGATAGGCATGTGAATGGAAGGGCCCTGGTACAGAAATGTAATATATGTGCACAAGAATATTTGCTGTGTATTACGAAGACCTACCTAACCAATCACTGTTCCTGAATGCCAGACCTATCAGCAAGAGATTAATGCTGAGTGTTCTCTATGATACCATTTCTGAAGGAGACCAGTCAGCCACTTAGTGCCCATTTGATTTAATGGGACTCTTTTTATCTTGAAAAAGGCAGAATTTATTCTGAGCAGGATTGACACACATGGGTTCAAATTTCTTGCCTACAGGACTTTGACCAATATCATATTCCTAGAGCTCATGGAGTATTTAATTCACTGGCATGAAATCCTGTGTAACAACATCTCAGACCAAGAAATACATTTTGTGTGTGTGTATAAAGAAGGTAGGGAAATAGGCATATGACCATGGGAACCATTGGTCTCATCACCTGCTGTACCCTCCAGAAACTTGTCCTCTTAGAATAGTTGGATGACTTTAAAGATGCAGGTGAGCTACCAATTTGGAAATGACACCTTGTAAGGAAGGGACACTATTTTTCCGATTGTCGTATACTCTTAAACCAATATCCATTATGTACTGCTTCGTCAGAAACAGACAGAATTCATGTTGCTATGGACGGAATTGTGCCCCTCCCGCCACACACACGATTCAAATATTGAAGCCCTAACCACTAATGTGACTATTTTGGAGACAGAGCTTTAAAAAAAAAAAAAAAAGATTTTATTTATTTATTTGACAGAGAGAGACAGCCCGTGAGAGCGGAAACACAAGCAGGGGGAATGGGAGAGGAAGAAAGCAGGCTCCCAGCAGAGGAGCTGATGTGGGGCTTGATCCCAGGACTCCGGGATCATGCCCTGAGCTGAAGGCAGATGCCTAACGAGTGGGCCACCCAGGCGCCCCTGGAGATAGAGCTTTTAAAGAAATAATTAAGGTGATAGGAGGTCATAAGGGTGATAACCTAATCTAATAGGACTGGTGTCCTTATAAAAAGAGGAAGAGATTCCAGGAATGCATGCACATAGAGAAAAGGCTATCTAAGCACAGTGAGAAAATGGCCATCTGCAAGCCTGAGAGAGAGGACTCAGGAGAAACCAACCCTGCTGGCACCTTGATCTTGGACTTCCAGACTCCAGAACTATGAGGAAATTAATTTCTGTTGTTTAAGCCACCCAGGGTGTTATAGTTTGTTGTGGCAGCCCCAGCAAACTACACGTGGCTTTGGAAACTAAGGAGTGAAAGGAATGGCCCTACTTACCATTCCCATGGACCTTCTTTGAGAATTTGTGCTTCCTGACTCTGAAAGCTTACTCTCTGAGTCTAGAGGTCCTAGGTTTCTAGAGGGGTCCTTTCCACCTGTAAGCACAGTAAATGTAAAAGTACAACTGCCAGCTGGTTGTTCGGGCTGCCAGTGCCACTAGAGGAGCAAACACAAAGCAAGAGTAATCGGCCCTTATCTTTGGGAGTCAGGGCTGCTGAGAGCAGAAAAGAACATGTTTGGTGGCACTCAAGTGATTCGCTGGGGTGGATGAGGAAAGGTGTCTCTGTGTAACTGTGAATGGGCAAGTACAGCAACCATGGCCTTCGTAGTAAGAGAATCATAAAAGGGGCTCACTGCTCAGGGATGGGGCTCTGTGTTACTCTACTAGGTAAGTTACTGAAGCCAGCAGAAGTGCTAAGAGAGACAGAGAGGGATATAGAATGGGTGATAAAGGAAGGAGATGAGTATCAGTTTTTGCTATAAGACCAACTGCAGTAGCTAATAAATCTCAAGAATTGTGACCACAGAATCCTGGAGAATCTGTGACTGGGTAGAGTAAATTTATTGTAGAAAAAAAATGCATTCGAGTGCATACTGCAGATGCTCAGTTCAAATTCCCTTTACTGGCCTCCTTTATTCTCCCTCATCTGCTGGGGGTATTGGCTACTCACAGCTCACAGTTGCCCCCTTCTCTGGAAATTTGCCCTCAGCTGCAGTTGTCACTTCACCCAGGAGGTTATGCCTCTTCTACTACTGAGTGGCAGGCACACATAACGACCAAAACATAAGGGCTACAATAGACTGGCCTCTCGCCTCAAGGATGGGTATCTTTGTGGTGCAATTTGTGCTTTAGATTCTCATCCCACCCATGTTGGACATCAGGTGTAGACTTTACCTGAGACCACATCTTTGGAAAGTCCCTTCCCCCATTTTTCCAGCTCTTGTGTAGGCTCTGTCTGCAAAGACCACACCCTTAGTAAGCTTGTGCATTTAATTTGCTCTCTTAGGCTCTACTTCTAGGGAACTGAACCCAAGCAATTAGTAATAAAATAAATTCAAGAAGGCATGTCAATAATCTCAGTTTGGTAGAGCAGTTTCTCTGAGCCCAGCACTCTGTTATCACTGCGTGGGTGTACAATGATATGAGGCATAGCCTCTGCTTTCATTGAACTCACCATGTAGTTTGGAAGTAAAAGCACTGATAGGTGTACAGCTCACACTTGCAATTCAGTACTATACGGGACCAAATTGATAAAAAGGTAAAACTGGAACTCAGAAAAAAGGAGTGTCTTTCTCAGAGAACTACGAACTTGAAAATAACTATAAAAAATTCTTGTTATTTAAAATAATTTTTACTGACATAACTTGAGAATTTGTGTAAGGTTGACAAATATATGTTAAATGGATAAAGTGAGATGTTAATTTACTGCATTAATAGGAGTTGAAATAAAGCATATAAATTTCCATCTGAATCAGTGCTCTCATGCTGTAATGTGTTCATTCAGAAATGAGCTAAAGCTCAAAGCATAGTGCCCAGACGCTGCTGTACTCTGAGAGGACAGAATACAGTGCGTCTTTTCCTCGGGAACTGCCAGATAGCAGCCATAGGGGGCAATGCAAGCTTAGCAGTACCATTCCCTGGCTGCACTAGCTAAAACTGTCCTTTCAAGGGACTGCTGTTTTATAATTCTTGCTTGAAACCAACTGAATCTTTACAGTTTCACAATGTCTTAAAGTGCATAATTACTTTAGTTTTGGAGCAAGCCATATGTGGAAATGGAGTGTTGAGTGTAAAAAAAAAATATTTTATAAAGATACAAAGAGTAAATGGGGGTGGAGTTTGAGTTTAAAGGTGACACAGAAGTAGGACAGAAGTTAGTCCAGTAGAAATCTCATCTGTTCCACTAATTTTTGTCTGTCAAATTCCTGTTTTCTGAAACAGTCTGTGGAAAAGCAAATTCTTATTTAAGTTTTGTTATATTTCTTAGTGAATTTGGTGTCTGAATATTGCGAATGAAGAGACGATTGTTGAACAAATTCAATAGGTGTCACAAATCATTTTAAGGGGCATACGCATTTCATGTGTTTCTGTGCTCTTACTTTACATTTCTAGTGTACCAACATATGAATATGGATACATATTGATGAGTATGATTTTCCTGCCCATCATTATAAAAATATCTTTCCTAGTTGAACTGTTAATGAAATGATGAGAAAATCTGAGGTGAACATTAGCAGTCTATTTTCATTTTGTTTCATCAAAAATAATCTATTTTACAATTACTATTTACTTGCAATAACCTGCAGCAAAAAATGATTTAATGTTCAATATGTGCATTAAAATGCACTTGCTTTTTTAATATATAAAAGCTGATGGAAATTTCATTTAAGCACAATTCCTGTATCACAGATTTTAAGCAAAATGAAAAGAAGTTAGGGTACCATTTAAACATGGCTATAAAAATAATTTCTTTCAGTGGCTGGAGGGAAGGAAGGATTGGTCAAAGTAATTTTTATCTTCAGTGGGATTCCCCACGAGCCTGCTTTCTTACTTGGCTTAATGCATGCCACAATAATCATGCTATTTCTTCCTAGCATTTTTCTAGCTCACAGTAATAAGAATAATTGCATGGTGTTTATATTCTAAAGTGCCTTTTCTCACTAAGCTCTGAAGTCCTTTCTGAGTATTAATTCTCACAAGATTTCTGTGTGGCACAGGGATGTGTATTATCTTGTTTTTCCCCTCTTAACAACAAGGATAGTAAGATACATATGCAGTAAATGATACGTAAGACAGAGTCAGGATGCTAAAAACATCCTTTCAGTTCAAAAGCCAGGCCATGCTTTCCAGGAATTACTAACACACTTGAAGATTGAATCCTGACAATTAGTAGCTATCTTTTACATCCCAATTTTCACTCATAGAACGTTAGCATTGATAGAAAGGAAAAATTTAATAACTTGGAGTAAGTTAATTCTATTGCATCCTAGGTAATATAGGGAGTATAACAAGCAAGTTGTAAATAACTGCAATAATAGGAAGGTTATTGACAATGATTTGAAGTATAAATGTTTAATGACAAAATGTAAAATTCACAATTAAAAACAAAAACATTTAAAATAATAGCTAGCCTAGAGGCTACTAGAAAAAAAAAAGAGCTAGATATATAATTTGAGTATAGCATCAAAGCTGTTTAAACTTATTGGGTGGAGTTCAAAATGTTCAGATAGGCCCAGAACACACCATTACCAAATATATGTTATTTAGCATATATGTGAATAATATCTGTTGAGAATTCCTACCCAAATTATTTTAATCTTTTTTAAGGTATGATAATAGTATGGAAATTTCATATATTTAAATTTTCTTAACTGTTAGAGATTTTTAAAAGATATTGTCTATTTTTCTAATTATAAATGAAGTTATTTGAAGTTTGCAATTTGCTTCAAAATAAATCTGGAGGGTAAGAGGAGTATGTGAAACCAGAATTGGCCATCAATTGATTATTGTTGAATCTATAGAATGCATACATGAGGGTTAAGTGTATTCTTCACTTTTGTTTATGTTTAGAAGTTTTTATAATAAAAATGTTTTAAATGTAAAAAATCATACCCATATATATTAGATAAGAGATTATTAATAATCTGTTATAAGAAAATGCATCTCACCCTTCTGGAACTTAGCCAAATGGGATCCTCACCCCATAGTCAAGAAATAAGGCATACCCCACAAAAAGGGGGCCTTCAGATGTCAGTATGAATATTATTTGAAGCATTCAAATAAAAGATACTGCTTAACTAGGTCAAGAAAATTAATAGTTTGAGCACTGACAAACTTAGAGTCAAATATTTGTGCTAGAATTCACTAGTTTAGTGATTTATTTCAATTCTGTTAATTTCCATCTCCTTGTATATATAATGGATATGATAATATCTACCTTAAAGGATTTTAATGACGTTTGCCTGTAATTAAATTTTTGCTTGGTACTGGGTAAGTGTTATATAAATGGTAGCCAGTAATTTTAAGCTTGATTATCTCATTTTTGAGACCACATAAAATTAAAGTCAGAAATGGCTATGTGATTTTCAATGAAGAATGACACCCTTTCAGAACACCTGGTAGGGGAACATTGTCAGAAAAAATCCACAAGGGGAGATAAGCTACTTTATAAAGGCAAAATTTAGAGTCCCTTTTAGTAGAGGGACAAAGCCCTACATTCCTTGCTAAAACTTGTGTATACCTTTGTACTATAACCCAGGACAATATATAATATAGTGATTATAGAGAATTATTAAGGGAAGTTAACACAGAAACCTCAAATCTCAGAGTCTTAACATAACAAAAGTTTGTTTCCCACTCATATCATAATGTAAGCCGCGTGTTCCTCCTGGAAATCTCTTTACCCAACTCCTTTCTCTTGACTCCATCACACTGTGGGGTCTTCTTAGAATTCTGTGATGGATTTACTTCATTTGTTCAGTCAATAGGTAAAGGAAAAGAGGTCATACAGAGGGTTGTATGAGATATTTTAGGGGTCTTGCCTGGAGGTGAATTAATCTTTTCTATCCATACTGCATTGGCCATGTTCCCAGCTACAAGATGTCTGGGAGATGTAGTCTTCCCGTATATCCACAATGTGGGAGTGATAGACTATTGTCTCCATTACAACAGACAATAAAAGAAATGTTTCATCAGTTCTAGGAGATTTTATACAAAAAATTGGGTGAATTGTATATCTATTTGTATGTAACCTCTGTTGGATTATAAGCTCTCTGAGACTGGGTATATGACTTGGTCAATTATCTGACATACAGCTAGTACTCAGTAAATAGTGTCTGGTAAATAGTTTTGTTATGTAAATTAGTCAAGAAAGCCTGGTTATGCAAAGATTCCATATAACTTTATATTTATGACATTGCAGTTTGTAAATAAGACTGTCTGTTATGTACTGAAGAGAAAGTAAGTGGTAACAGAAACAATTCAGTGTAGTCTTGAATACCTTTACACATTAGTTACATAATAGAATTGATACGGCTTACTGTATTTGAAATATTAGAAAATTTTGGATACTTTCCTGGGCCACATAAATTATGGACTTATTTCTTGGACTTAAATTTTCTTAAAAATAATAGAAATAAATATGGATTATACACAAGTTCTAAAAAAGGAATCTTAAAGTATTTGTTAGTCTATTGCCTGCCTCTAAAAATTACTTGAAAGAGATTTCATTTTTCTAAGTATTCTTTTCCCTTCTAAATCTGGAATTTTAGGATTAAAAGAGAAGAAGCTCCACTCTTCTAGTTTTCTTCTGGTGATCAAGAGAGACATGAGAATTTGATTCATTTCCAAAAAAAAGTAAATATTTTAAAATTCACTGGCGCAAACCAGGAATATTGTAGGAAGTAGGTGTGCTAGCTTGTTGACCAGGTAGCAGAATCACCCAAGGCACAATGACAGAGACTCAGCAGCAGTTCATTATTTGAAGGTTAGACTTTATACAACACTATAAGGACAGAGTACTGTTAGCGCCAAAGGCATTTATAGGTCTCAGGCTTGGGGATGGATCAGACCACTGGTAAGAGTTATAGACACTGACGTAATTTTGAAAAAAGATATTAGAGTGAAAGAAATGAGTAAATGTTTTTCTAAATAATAGTGACAACAATAAAACAATAATAAAACCATTAAAATGTAAGTTACCCTGGAATGTATTGTAGATGTCGTTCTAGATACTTTCTCCATCTTTATCATCAATTCTGGTGAATCTTACTTCAGATCAATACTCTTATCACCTCTCTACAACAAAATTTCTAAAAAAAGAAAACTGATGTACAAAAATTATTGCAAAAAATAGTTATTTCCACTTATTTGAAACATAATGGTCCCTGAATCTTAGTGAAATTTGGAAACTGGTAGAAGGGTATTGATAAAAATAGAGATTTTTAAAAGCATAGCTAAAAACAGGTGATTTTTGAGAAGACTTTAGATTCAGTATCATTTTCTTAAAAACCCAAAGTCATATCTGTCAGAATCCTGGCATAAAGCATCTGAGAAAGTTATTGCCAAAAGATATTTGCCCATCTCACAACAAACAAAAAAGAAAACAATGGTCTCAGTAATAGAGATTTTTTGGATGTGCAAGATTGGTTATATATTGTCAGTAGCAATGGAAATTAATGGAAATTCTAAAATTTATGAAATAAAATATATTGTTGACTTTGTTTTATTTCAAATTGAAATTAGTGGCTGAGCTTAATGGCAGCTGGCTTCTTTAAAGTAACTAAATTGACAACCAAAAGTGAAAGTCTGTTTTTAAGTTCTTTTTACATCTTTCACCACCTAAAACATATCTATGCATAATGAACTTTAAAATGCATGTTTTTTATATCCTCTTCCACAGTTATCATTTACAGATTTTAACTCCAGGAAGGAAATCTGAGAAATAATTTCTAAATAGTGTTCACCCTGTGGGTGTGTCGCGCACACACACACACACACACACACACACACACACACTTTAAATGCGCATCGGGAAACCGTCTAAGTGTACTGTCTTAACATTTATATAGATCAAGTTCTTCAATATCAAGATTAGTCATTTAAAAAATTATTGAAATTAACCAATATCTTAAAGTTGTCCTTTAGCGAGCTGACACAATCTAAAATGACTTCATTTTCAGCCTATGTGGATTTAAGTGTAAACCTTTGTATTGCTTTCTGCTTTCTTTCATGAATAGAATTTAGTTGTAGTAAGGTAATGGTGCAAATTTACAGTATCCATAAAAGCACCGTTATTGTATTGCTTTGCCTAATGCATTAGGAAGAGAAGATCACTTGGCAGACACCACATATCTACAGACGAACAAAATACACTAAAATCAAAATTGCATTACTTTTGTCAATAATTTGTGTTATAATTTTTATGGCAAATATTAATGGAAAGGATCTCTTAAATAAAAATGAGTCTGACGTTTTCCTTTTGTTGTTGCTGCCCTGATTGTATTTACATCCAGTCATTTATTGCCCATTAAAGAAGTAATGCTATGTTAATGTAAGGGGGAAAAAAATCAATGCTACTGAGATCAGTAGCTGTGGGGAAACAGTGCAGCAGCTGGTTTGCAAACAGCGAGCCCATATAGATCAATGAAATTACAAGCTAAATCTGCTGATGCTCACAAACTGCTCCAGTGGTGTGCTGTCTAACCTTTTTCAAGTTCAAGAGCTCTAGAAAGCCAGTGATAACTAAATGGAAAGCAGGGCAAAGGCAACCAGGGGATGGTGACAATGCACCTGGAGTATTTTACTGTGACATGTGATATTCTACTTTTGCAGCTGGTATGATAACCACATATATTTAACCTATAGAAAAGCCCTATAATCTGTAAGTGAGCCATGAAGAGAGTCTTCACACTCCAGAAAATACCTTAAGAAAGTTTCTTGACCTGGAACATCAGAAGGCTATATGATACTTCATAAATCTGCTGTTAAGCTAAATTCCAGAAGATATTAATCAGTAAGCTAATGTTAGGATTCTAGAATTTATGGTATGTTGGGTTTGGTGACTTATTGTAGTCTTTAAATTTTTCTTTATTATAAAGATATTATTATACACATTGAGCCTCAGCTTCTTGATGATCAGACACATATACATTTAATATTTGAAAAAGACAACAAACTTTCCATCTCAATAATTTATAATGTCAATGTAAATGGCATGAGTATTTTTTTTATTTAAGTGTTGAATTTTCAATTTTTCTTTTAACTAAGTGTTCCATGGGGTACTCAATTGTATTTTTAACTACATTTCCTAAGACACACAAAAACTTCAACATAAGGAGTATTAATTGACACAGTAAGAGGGAAGTCAGTATATAAAAGAAAATCATCACAACTTGTTGATATATTTAAAAAGCAGGCTAAATCTGCTTAAAATCGGAAAAGATCTTTGACATTGGCACATGTAACATCATTTTGTTATCACCTCAAAAGGATAAAAGACCTTCCCTCAAAACATAGAGCTATTAAATAGTAATGTTGGAACTGAGATCCCAGCACTTCTAGACCAAGAACAGTGCTGTTCTCACCACACAATGCTACCATTAGCACTGATTTGGGTGGGAAAAAGGAAAAGACTGTAGAAGGCAGAAGAAAGTAGAATGAAGATTTACAAGAGATGCTTTTATTCAAATGTAAAGAGACATAATAGGAACATTAAAATCATATGGAATGAAATTAATCACAAAATACTATTCCTACTAAACTCTTCTTAATTAAGTTGTTGGCAAGAAGAAGAAAAATGTGTCTTTCCTCTTTCTTCCTCTTTCCCTCCTTCCTTAAATCAAAGAAACTGCAAAACAAAAACAGTGGTTACAGGACCAGCCAAACTCTACCCTGTTACCAAGATTGACTGCACTTCATTTGTTCCTCAAATATATACTTTATAAAATGTCCTGAGAAACATAAGATGTGCTTTCTTTAAACCCTAGTTCAGTAATTATATTGAGTTAAATCATTCTGTCAGTTTCAATCTTCTAAGATAGTGACACAACTGTGACAAGGTTTTTATAGGACCAGCTCACTATGTAATAGCAGAAATCTCAGCCAAATACCATCAACTGGCAACTCTCTGAGTTCAGGCCCCTTATTTAAATCTACCTTGATCTTTATATTCAAAATCAGTTGTTGTTGTTGCTTTTGGGTGGTTTGTTAAAAATTAACAAAAATTTTAGTGGATGAGATAAACATGAGTTATTTTCTTCTCTATGCAGAGAATAATCATACTTGAGGTAACTTGTTGCATTTTGGGAGGTAGACATTTAAAAAATGTCAACAATAATCAGAGGGTAGATTTTCTAGGTAATTCTAGAATAAGCTAACCAGGACCAATACCTATATCTTATCTACTAATGTTTTAGGTGTATAAACCTCACTGAAAACACCAAATGGTACAATTTTGAATTTTATTTGGATATATCTTATTCTCATGTTTTTAATTCTTCAAACTATGCTCATTTCTTTATTCTGCCAGCCTCATGAAAACTGTGAGGCAGGGAGATTGTATCTAATTATTTCTATTACCTCCAGTTCAGAGAGACCAACTGAACCAATCAGAGGTGAGAATTCAACTCCTTGGGAACAGACTTCATTATTTCATTACTGTCTCTCTTTGATGCTTTGAGTTAGGGTATATGAGGTAAGAGAAGAACTGAAGAATGAGAAGAAAAAAATTTGCTCCTCATACCGCATGATTATACTAAAAATTATAAGTTGAGAAGGCACTCAGTGTCTTTTGAGTAAGGGAGAAAATTCATATTTCAAAAATAATTTTCCAGGACTTTTTAAGGAGCAATGTGTTAACACTGGCAGAACATCACAGAATTATTGTAAAGTCTGTACAAAGAAGACAAGAAACAAATATCCAACTATGTTTTACTGTAGCTATGGAGAATGGTTGGTGGAGTAGCATGGAAGTATCATGGAATTCATTATCCTTGCAACACAGGGGAGGCATTTCCAGGTAGCTCTCCACCTGGAGATCATCCTTTTTCCAGCCAGAAGCCAGAATAATCTCTGTGCCTCTTATCTCATATCACTATCACCAAAGATCAGAGATGTGCAGGGCAAGTAGACAGACGCCAAAGAGAAAGCAGTGGCTATAGCTGGCATTAAGCAAATATACACTGAAGAGAACGAGACTCTAATTTTCAGCACTGCATTCACCTTGATCTCTCCTGCCTGTCCTTCCAGTGCCAATGACACACCTTCTTTTATCATGTAGGAGGTGATAGGTCCAATTTTAGGTACTGATGAGGATGGTGCTCAAACAGATCACTACCTACTCATATATTAAGTAGTGATCCCATGACCTTGGATTGTAGCTCCTTCCTGTTTATGGGCCTTGTTCTTACTGTGATGACCCAGGCGGGTCTGTGGTTTATGGATACCCTTCTCCACCCTACACTTGATTTCTTGTGCACATGGCTGATTATGGAAACATCCATAGCTTCTGACACCCATTATCCCCGTTGGTTGATTCAGACTTGCAGAACTGATGAAGCTGATCTGACTCTTTTGGTGTCTCTACTAACAAGGTGAATCAGACATGTTTAGCAGCTATGTAAGAATAACAGTAGTGAGAACAAAAAGTTTTAATTGACCAAAATTTAGTTTGAGCTTTGAGCAATCGTAAAGTAAAAAATCTCTGCAATTTAGGTAATATTTGACTACTCAGAAGAAGACTACTCAGAAGAAGACAGCAAAGAATACAGCAAAGGATATGCAAAAAACAAAGGAGAACTAGGCTCTCCAGTCTATTATGACATTTCCCTTGACCTGTGAGGTCCACAGCATGAGCGGCTGGATCTCTCTGTTAAAACAGTGACCCTCTGATTATTCTTTGAAGGTTAGGTGCCAAATTTATTGTGTTCACCCACTTCTCATTTGGCAAACAGACCGGACCACTATTGCCCTTTTTCATTCTCCCATCACTGATGGATTCTTCTAATCTCAGTGATTCCTTTGACACTCTAAGAAATTCTGATGTTTTACTCTGCCTATGCTACTGTGGGTAAAGTATTGCTTGGACCCCCAAAGATTCCTCCTATGAGTGGTTCACCTACTGGGCAAAATCTAAGCAAAACAAAAGAATAATAAACTAAAGAAAACAGAGGCAGAGACTTTCTTTTAATACATTAATGCTTGATGGATTTATAAGTCTTTTTATGATGATTGGTT
Source organism: Ursus americanus (assembly GCF_024610735.1). NCBI lineage: Eukaryota > Metazoa > Chordata > Mammalia > Carnivora > Ursidae > Ursus > Ursus americanus. Next base: position 16,503,550 of record NC_142137.1, read on the forward strand.
AATATTAGTCATATATATTATTTGTAACAATAATTGGCATGTTTGCTTAAGTTGACTCTTGGTAAAATATACATAATTCCTTTCATAATGTGACTTTTTACTTATTCTCAACTATTCCCTTTGTTGATATTATGCAGTTCTGAAATAACATAATATATTCAGAATGGTTAAAAAAAGAGAGATATCTGAACTAGACAGAGATAATTGTATAATTGTAATTGCAATTCTGATGTTGATCAGAGAAACAAGATAAGATCCCCTCTCATAATGTTGCCTTAATAAGACCTCATCTTGACTGATTGTGCCATTCTTCCCAGTTTTAACATACAAATAGTCAAGATATATTTGTTTATTTTAATACTTTCCACATTGCAAGACTCACTTGTTGAATGAGTAAATTAGGTGATGGAATAGATATGTAGCTCCAACATTGTATGTGTGGGTGTGAGTGCACGAGTAAATGTTAGTTAGAAATTGATTTAGATATCACACTTGTAGACTAAGTTTGTAAAAAAAAAATGATATATCAACTTTACATACAGTACTCTGCCTCCAATTTGATCAATTTTGACAGTTGTTTATACTCATGAAATCATTTCCACAATTAGATACAGAACATTTCCATCATCCTCAGAAGGTTCCTTGTGTCCCATTGCCCTACTGCGGACCATTTCTCCTACCTACAACTCCAGTCAGGCATTGATTTGTTCTGTGTTTTTTCTCTAATCACTATAGATTAGTTAGCATGTTTGAGAATTTTGCATAAATAGACTCAGAATATATATACTCTTTTATCTTCTTTCACCCAAGATAATGATTTAAAGTTGATTCATGCTGTGTATCAATAGTCTCTTTCTCTTTGTTGCTCAGTAGCCATAGAATGAAAATATCACATTTAGTATAACCATTCAGCTGTTGATTAATATTTGGATTGTTTCTGTTTTTTTCATATTATGAATAAAGGTGCTCCGAATATTTGTGCAGAAGACTGTGTGGACATATATATTTTTCTTTCTTTCTGAAAGTACTTATTAGCAGAATGCTGAGTAATATTGTATGTAGATGTTTAACTTTTTATGAAACTGACAGTTTTCCAAAGTGGTTGTACTATGTTAAATTTTCACTAGTATTACATGAGAGTATCAGTTGCTCTATATCCTTACCATGATTTGATATTGTCACTCTTTTTGAATTTAGTCATTCAAATGAGTATAAAGTGATATCTCATTATGGCTTTAATTTTCCTTTTTCTTTTCTTTTTTCTTTTCTTTTCTTTTCCTTTTTTTTCTTTTCTTTTCTTTTCTTTCTTTCTTCCTTTCTTCCTTTCTTTCTTTTTTTTTTAAGGGGGGGAGAGAGAGAGAGTGAGTGCATGTGCACAGAGGGTGAGGGGATGGCAGGGCAGAGGGAAAGAATCTTAAGCAGGTTCCATGCCCAGTGTGGAGCCCAACATGGGGCTCAGTCTCACAACCCTGAGATCATGACCTGAGCTGAAATCAAGAATTGGATGCTACCAACTGAGCAACCTAAGCACCCCTGCCTTTTTCTAATGACTAGTGATGGTAAGCATATATTCTTAGGCTTATTAGTCATATATTTTCATTTGTGAAGTGCTATTAAATATTTTTATTGGGTTGTAATTTTATTATTGAGTTGAAAATCTTCTTCTTCTTTTTAAAAAAGATTTTATTTATTTATTTGACAGAGAGAGAGAGCATGAGCAGGGGAAGACAGAGAGGGAGAGGAATAAGCAGGTTCCCCGCTGAGCAGGGAGCCCAATGTGGGGCTCTATCCCAGGACCCTGGGACCATGACCTGAGCCAAAAGCAACACTTAACTGAGCCACCAAGGTGCCCCAAAAAGCTTCTTTTTATAATATGTATACAAGTTCTTTGCCAAATATATGCATTCCAAATTTTTCTCTTATTTAATAACTTGGGGTGTTTGTTTGTTTGTTTGTTTTTGTAAAAGTAGTTTTTAAGAGCAAAACTTTTTAATTTTGATAAAGTAGATTTAAAATTTTCTTTTATGATTTATGTTTTCTGCATCTTAGCTAAGTCTAACCCTATATCATATATTTTTAAAAAAATTTATTGAAGTATAATTAGCATACAATGTTATATTAGTTTCAGGTGTACAACATATTGAATTGACAGTTCTTTACATCACATGATTTTTTAATATTTTCTTCTAGAAGTTTTATAATTATGGCTTTTTATATTCAGATCTACAGTCCATTCAGAATCGTTATTACTTTTTTATGGTGAGAGGTAAAGTCATTGTTCATATTTTTTCCATACAGATATCCAATGATTTCTGAACCATTTGTTGAAAAGACTTTCCCTTTTTCACTGAATTTTCATGGCACCTTCATTGAAAATCTTTTTAATATTTCAATCAACATATGGAACTACTTTTGGACTCTCTATTCCAGTGGTTTCCTCTTCTCTTCTCTTCTCTTCTCTTCTCTTCTCTTCTCTTCTCTTCTCTTCTCTTCTCTTCTCGTCTATTTTACCTAATAGTGACTTTGCTTTTTGCATAAACATAAGTAGGAGGATACTCATAAATGAGTATGGTACTGACAAAAACAGACACAGCCTACTTATGTTTATTTTCATGTGTATCTTTTAAAGAATCCATTTATTTTTAACCTAAACCTTTCTTTAATTTTAAAGTTTGTCTCTTGTAGATAGCATATAGTTGCTTTTTTGCCCATCCTGATGATATCTGTGTGTGTATGTGTTTATTGAATTATAACTGGCATATAATATCATGTTTGTTTCAATATACACCATAGTGATTTGATATTTTTATACATTATAAGATGATCCCATAAGTCTAGTTACCGTCTCTCACCATAAAAAGTTATTTCAGTATTATTGACTATATTTTCTATGCTGTACATGACATTCCGATGACTTCTTTATAACTGGAAGCTCCCACTGCTGCTCCCCCATCTGATAACCAATGTTTTGTTTCCTATAGCTATGAGTCTGATTCCATTTTGTTTTGTTTGTTCATTCTTTTGTTTTTTTTTAGATTCCACAAATAAGTGAAATCATATTTTTGTCTTTCTCTGACTTATTTCACTTAGCCTAGTACCCTTTAGTCCATCTATGTTATTGCATGGCAAGATTTCATTCTTCTCCTGCTAAGTAAATATACAGACACACACACACACACACACACACACACACACACACACCCATATCTTTATTCATCTATTGATGGGTGCTTAGTTTTCTTCCATATCTTGGCTATTGTAAATAATGCTGTAGTGAACATAAAGGTGCATATATCTCTTGGGATTACTGTTTTGTTTTTGTCAGATAAATACCTGGAAGCAGAATTGGTGGATCAGATAGTAGTTCTATTTTAAAGTTTTTGAGGAACATCTATGTTGTTTTCCATAGTATCTGCAACAATTTGCATTCCTGCCAACAGTGTATAAGAGTTCCCTTTCTCCAACACTTATTTTTGTTTTTTTGATAATAGCCAATGTGACTGGTGTGAGGTGATATCAAATTGTAGTTTTAATTTGCATTTTCCTGATGATTAATGATGTCAAGCATCTTTTCATGTACCTGTTGACCATCTGTATATCTTCTTGGGAAAATTCCTATTCAAGCCTTCTGCCCGTTTTTTAATTGAGTTGTTTGTGTTTTTTTATATTGAGTTGTGTAGATTCTTTACATATTTTGGATTTTAACCCCTTATCAGATGTATGATTTATGAGTATACTCCTATTCATTGCCTTTTGATTTTGTTGATGGTTTCCTTCACTGGGCAAAAACCTTTTAGTTTGATGTAATCCCATTTGTTTATTTTAGCTTTTGTTGCCCTAGCCTTAGGAGACTGGTCTAAATCAATATTGCTAAGCCCAATGTCAAAGAGCTTACTGCCTATGTTTTCTTCCAGGAGTTTTATGATTTGGGGTCTTACATTCGGTCTTTAATATAGTTTAAGTTTATTTTTGCATATAGTGTAAGAAAGTTATTCAGTTTTATTCTTTTGCATGTAGCTGTCTAGATTTCCAAACACCACTTATTGATGAGTCTGTCTTCTTCCCATTGTATATCCTTGCCTCCTTTGTCATAGATTAATTGACCATATATGTGTGGGTTTATTTCTGGGTTGTCTGTTCTATTCCATTGTTCTGTGTGTCTGTTTTTGTCAGTACCATACTGTTTTGATTACTATAGATTTGTAGGATAGCTTTAAATCAGGGAGCATGATGCCTCCAGCTTTGTTCTTTTATTCTTAAAATTACTTTGGTTATTCAAGATCTTTGTGGTTTTAAATAAAATTCAAACAAACTTTGTTCTAGTTCTGTGAAAAATGCCATTGGTATTTTGGCATTTCATTGAATCTGTACATTATTTTGGGCAGTATGGGTATTTTAACTATATTAATTCTTCCAATCCATAAGCACAGTATAGGTAAATAAATCTTTCCATTTTGTGAATGCATCTTCAATTTCTTTCATCAATGTCATAGTTTTCAAAAGAACAAGTATTTCATCTCTTTGGTTAAATCTCTTCCTATTTTATTCTTTTGGTGCAATTATAAATGGTATCATCTTTTTATTTCTCTTTCTGATAGCTTGTTATTAATGTATAGAAGCACAATCAATTTCTGTATATTAATTTTATATCCTAAAACTTTACTGAATTCATTTATTACATCCAATAATTTGTTGATAGCATCTTTAGGGTTTTCTAGATATAGTATAATGTCATGTGCAAATAGTAACAGTTTTAGTTTTTTCCTACCAATTTGGATGTCTTTTTAAAAATTTTTCTTGACTAATTTCTGTGCCTATGACTTAATATTATGTTGAATAAAATTGGCAAGAGTGGGAATCCTAGTCTTGTTCCTGATCTTATGAGAAAGCTTTCAGCTTTTCCTGGTGAGTACAATGTTAGCTATAAGGTTGTCATATGACCTTTATTATGTTGAGTTATGTTTCTTCTGTACCCCACCTTGTTGAGAGTTTTTGTGATAAAGGATGTTGAGTTTTCTCAAATTTTTTTCTGCATCTATTGAGATTATCATAATTTTTTTCCTTTGTTTTGTTCATATGGTATCATATTGATTGATTTGGGGATGCTGAACCATCTTCACATCCCTGGAATAAATTCCACTTGATGGTGGTATATGATCCTTTTAGTGTATTGTTGAATATGGTGTGCTAATATTTTGTTAAGAATTTTTGCATCTATCTTCTTTGGGAATATTTGCCTGTAAGTTTCTTTCTCCGTGGTGTCTTTTTCTGATTCTGATATCAGCTATCAGGGTAACACTGGTTGAAAGTGTTCCTTCCTCTTAAGTTTTTTGGATTAATTTGAGAAGAATAGGTACAAACTCTTTTTTAAATATTTGGTAAAAGTACCCATGAAACCATCTAATCCTGGACTTCTGTTTTTTGGGAGTTTTTAAATTGCTGCTATATATGAACCTCATGGTAACCACAAACCAAAACCCTACATGAGATGCACAAAAAAGTAAAGAGAAAGGAACCCAAACATAATACTAAAGAAAACCAACAAACTACAAAGGAAGAGACTAAGAGAAGAAGAAAGGAACAGGGAAGAACTACAAAAACAACCAGAAAACAATTAACAAAATATCAATAAGTACATGTCTATCAATAATTACTTTAAATGTAAATGGACTAAATGCTTCAATCAAAAGACATAGGGTGGCTGAATGGATAAAAAACAAGACCCATCCATAGCCTACAAGACTCACTTTAGATCTTGAGACCCACACAGACTGAAGGTAAAGAGGTGGTAAAAGATACCCTATGCAAATGGAAACAAAAAGAAAGCTGAAGTAGCAATACTCATATCAGACGAAATAGACTAAAACAAAGACAGTAACAAAAGACAAAGAAGGATATCACATCATGGTAAAGGAGTCAACCCAAGAAGAAGGTATAACAATTGTAAATGTTCATGCACCCCACATAGGAATACCCTAATATATAAAGCAAATATTAACAGACATGAAAGGAGTTGTTTCTTCTGAGTTTAACTATCCTGTACAATCCATCTGCTTTTACTTTCCAGATCCTAGAATCTTTTCTTTGTTTGTTTGTTTTTCTCTGATTTGTTTGTTTTTCTCCCTGAATCTATAGTTATTATCTGCAAGGATGTAGGAAGTTTGATATTATAAGTTTACTCCTCCATAAAAGTTGCAGAGCCTTAGACCATGTAATTCTTGATGACATACATGTATCTTACTCAAAGAAATAAAGGAATGCTTTGGAGAGCTGAAATGCTCTACTGCCTGACATATGAATATGATTGAATTTCTATAAATGGACATGGAATATTTTTAGCAAGTAAATGCAGTTAATAGTGATTTTAATCTAGTAAGATTATTTTACAAAACAAAGCTCCAACAAGAGAAAAAAATGGAGCAGTGTGAGAATGAGTAGTTTTTGCTTGACAACATAGAATTTGAATAAGCTCTAATGATTGATGAAATGAGAGATGATAGAGCCAACTCACTCTGATCTATACAGACTTTCAAATTTTTCTATGTTGTCATGTTTTATATCTTTTCTCATATGAATAACCATTTGAATCTTAAGATGCTTCTAAAACTGGGGAGGCAGTACTGTGGGGGGGATAACAGCAGATTTTATATATTTATATTTGCATCACAACTCTACCACTTCTTAGTTCTATGACTCTGGGTAAATTACCTAATTTCCTGTATAGCAATTTTCTCATCTTTAAAATGGGGATAATAATGCTACTTGCCTCATAAAATCCCTATAAAGAAATTAATGTACATTCAGATTTTAGAAAGTACTTGGCATTTAAAAATCTCATTTATTATTATTTTTATCCTTAGAAACTTCAGAATATAGATAAGTCCTAAAAATTTCAAATAGGCATGGGTACTTACAGAGAAGGGCGCAATATAAAGAGAACGGTAATACTCATAATACATCTTCCATATTTAGATTTTGATGGGACAAATTTATCATTAAGTTCAGCCTTAGCGTTTCTCTTTTTTTCTACATTACTTTTCCTACTTTTGTTTTTATGATGTCAGTCCCTCTGCCTAGAATTGTCTCCTTTACATTGCTGCCTGGAAAACTCCTTTGAGGTATTTTTAAAAAACTTCCCAGTAATCCCTTACCACACAGCTCAAGTAACCCCTAGTAGGGAGAATAATGTAGGGAGTGAATAAGAATTTTGGAATTAGATTTTGAGTATCAGCTCTGTCACACATAAAATGTGGACATGTAAAACTTTACCCTCATTGAAAAATGAGACTATATAAAAAGAAAGTGATGAAGATTAAATAAGATGACATTTGTTGAGGGTATAATCAGGGTCTGGAACATATTAGGTACCAGTAACAGTGAATTATTTTTTTCTTTTCTCATGTCCTTCTGCTAGGGAGTCTTCCTGAACACTGCCAGGAAGATCACATCTGTCCCTCCTCGAGTCTGTCATTTGAAGTCTTCACCATACTCCATTAATATGTTTTTCTTTACCACTGCATTTACTCTTCCTGAGGGCAGAGACTTACATATCTTATCTGTGCACTTGTCATAGCACCCAGGCCACTGGAGATTGTCTAAATATTTGTTTAAAGAATGAATAAAAAACACTACTAATTTGGATTTTATTTGAATATATAACTTTCACTTACTAATTAAAACATTCAGGGGTGCCTGGGTGGCACAGCGGTTAGGCGTCTGCCTTCGGCTCAGGGCGTGATCCCGGCGTTATGGGATCGAGCCCCACATCAGGCTCCTCCGCTATGAGCCTGCTTCTTCCTTTCCCACTCCCCCTGCTTGTGTTCCCTCTCTCGCTGGCTGTCTCTATCTCTGTCGAATAAATAAAATCTTTAAAACAAAACAAAACAAAAAAAACATTCAGAGTAGGTCAAAGTGCATTTAAATCAAATGCAATATTGTAGGGGAAAACAAATATAAGGACTTTTCTTTTGTCTTATTCAGACATTTTTTTAAGGTAATGAAAATATCCCCATGACCAGAAATCCTCAGGAATAATTCCTCTTGACTGCAGTAAGTACCTACTTTTGAGGAACAGAAAGCTGATGAGCTGCAGGCTTCCCTGCTGCTAAATTCATCTAACAAGGCACTCCTGATGTGTTCTGATTTTAAGGCCAATGGGAACTCTATAGATTGGTTTGCTGCTCTCTTTTCTGAAAAAGAGAGGACTTTGAGCTGTGCATGTTTATGTTGGTAAATAAATTCTGGTGTGAAATGGGAATCTAAAAATCAAGCCTAAGGCATCATAAACAGTAATAAAGTGAATTTGTAGGCATATTGCCTTTGGTGCTTCTAGGATACGGTCTGAATAGCTAAGGTAGGGCTGAAAAATCAGTAGTTATCCATCTGCACCTCTGAACTTTGTAGCTAGGACCTGAAATGATCTTTCCTTTGTTCTGAACAAGATAGTTGAGAGACATTGGGTCCTTTGAATGGATTAATCTCTTTGAATATGTTATTTGGTTGATAACTGAAATGCTATCAAAAAATGCCATTGATTACCAGAGAGGGGTGGGTGGGTGGGGGAATGGATTAAATAGGTGATGGGGATTGAGGAATGCGCTTGTGCATAAGCACTGGGTATTGTGCTGAGCACTGGGTATTTTATGAAAGTGTTGAATTACTGTATTATACTCCTGAAACTAATATTATGCTGCATGTTAACTCACTGGAATTTAAATAAAAACTTTTAAAAAATGCCAAAAGCAGACCAGGGCAAACCTTGCCAAATACACAATCAAAATAGTCTTTTTTTTGTATATAGAAGAAGTATCTGAGCAAAAAAAGGTTAGGGTTACTCCTGAGCAAACTGGACAAATGCTAGCAGCTGAAAGAAACCAGGAGGATGACTCAACTCCAATTGCTACATTCTACGCTGAGGAAAGTGGTATGCAAATGGAAGGGATGGAAGTGACACCAAGGAAGGAAATAAAACTTAAGACTAGGACAAATATGCAAGACCACATCCAGCCGTAACATGTGAATTAATACCTCTAAATCAGATAGACACATTTCATCCTAGGCTACTGAAACCGCGTAAAGATAGGATCACAGAAACATATCATTACTCTATTAGGAGTCATGAAAAGTCAGAAAGGTAAACAACCGTGTTAACTGTTAGGAAGAGCATAAGATGAATTGTAGAAACCACAGCTTATAAACTTTGATGATGGCATTCGGCAGAATTCTGTTCTTTACAATGAATCAGGTGGTTACTAATCTCCTAAGAAAAAGAAAGTAGCATTAATTAGAAACCCTAATGGGTACATTAAAGGCAATTTATTTGTGGATCAAAATAATTCTATTGTCATGGGGTAACTTTTCTTCAGCAAGCCACATGGAAAATTTTCTCCATTACATGCTAATAGATGAATTATCATGTTGAAATAAGGGCAGTGAATTTGTAGCCAGAATCACAATACATTATGACCTTGAGGCATGCACTTAAAGTTACTAAGTCTGAAAAATGAAGGGCAATAGAAGCAACTCCTAGAGTTGTTCAGAAAATTAAATGCGGCTGGCCCATAGTGAGAGCACAATACATATTAGCTTAGGGGAATCACGTGGTGGAGACACAGAAAGGCTTCTATGATGGCACGAAGGAAGCAATTGATCCTGGGTGGAGTATACGTCAGAGTTGGCCAGAGAAAGAGAAGTATGGGGATAGCACTGGGAGCACATGTACACAGGCACGAGTGTAAGAGAGCTGATGCATTTCCTCAACTGTAAATAACAGTTACAGATTTCGCTTGGAGAGAGGCAATAGCTGGAGGCAAGAGAATGGCGAAGGATGAGGTTGGGCAGGAGAAGGGTTAACTCACAATGGGCCTTACATGTCATATTCAATTTAGAAGTTATGCTAACCATATGCTATGGGAGAGAGTATGGGAGGCAACTTGAAATAGTAGAGGTAATTAAAATGTAAACTTGTTCAAAACACCTACCCCATGTTCAAAGATACTTGTAGACATTCTGGTAAATATAACATGAAATGTTAAGTGGCTAGTAGATTAAAATGTAATGGCTATGCTGATTCTTCACTGAAAGCAGCATATTCTCAAAGAAGCACCTCATCAACATGTTCAGTAGATCCAAAGGTAATTATTTCACAGTAACTTAAAAAGAATCCTACTTTGGTATTATGTTCAGTTGTATTTGTGTTTATGAATTTTACTTTTTCCAAATGTAAATGATAGCATTTGGTAACATCCTGCAAGAAGGTTTGCACATGACATAGTTCTGAACTTTATGCAACACACACTTATATGCTAGACTGAAAAGAGAATTAGACATTAGTGACTTTTAGGAAAGATCACTAATGCAAGACAAAAACCAATCTTCTTGAGGGACTTTTTACTTCAAAGGGAGGCTTTGAATCCTAGCACCTTCTTTGAATCCCTTTAAGATGGCATCAAAATTTAAAGCAGTTGGTTTCCATCTTGCAAGTGACTGAGTTCTTTAAACTTTGAGAATGAAAGCAAAGAAAGGAAGTGATATTAATCTCATTTTGGTATTTTTGTGCATTATGACATCTTTTAAAAAAATATCTGAAAGAATGCATTATTAGAAGAAATTGTTCATGACCTTGACAATGGCATGAGTGGAGTATGGCTGAAATAGTAAAGCAAGAAAATGGGGGCCAGCTAAATGACTCCTATGCCTATAGTCAGTATTTGTTCTTTCTCCTTTGACTTGTCTAGCCTATCTTCCTGAAACTGGAAAATAATGTACTGAGAGGAATGTATTTGAATTTATTTAATTCCAAATTTTTATATCCTGAATCAGCTTTTCAGTAATGAAATTCATGTACAAAGGATATAGTGGAGTCGATCTCTTCCTTTAACTGGGACAAAGGACTGTAACTCCTTTCCTAGTGTTTATCATAGCAGTGCTTTTTATTTTCTTTACTAGTCTTTATATTTTGTGTTTTAGTCCTAAATTTTAGAGTCTTAAAATCTTTTCTAAATTAAATATTAAGTTCTGGGGCTAAAAGACTTGGGTTTGATTCTTTGCTCCTTCAAGTTTTGACTTTTAATAAAATAATACCCTTGCTAAGCTCTGAGTCTTCCCACTATGAGGTAGACCCTGGGTAGGATCATAGCCTTGGAGACTGAGAACTTTGTTTCACATCTCTATAGGATAAATGTATCATCTGTAAGGGTTTAAGAGTCATTTTGAGGGGTAAATGGCCTAATGTAATACATTTAATAACATGCAGTAAGTGCTTAGTGAAAGGGTACAATAGTGATAGTAACAGCTGCTCTTCTTACTTCCCAGTTTAATTGTGCAGATTTAGGAGTTATATAAAATATGTGATGGTGATATGGTATGAACCAGGAAAGTACTCAGATATGGAAGGTACTAAATAAATATTTGATGAGTGAATGGATAAAAATTAAATATACTAAAAATGCCAGTTTTTAGTATATTTGCCTTCTTTCTCAGCATATGTTTCAGGATAATAATAATTGGCAAAACATCAAAAATCTTGAGGCAAAAAAATTACACTTCTAAGACTCAACTTCCTTCTCTATAAAATGAGTATATAATAGTACACTTCATGAAATTATTGCTTCAGATACTGTAACATGAAATTATTATTTACTAGCCTTTTTTGGGAAAGATGCTGTCACTAGTTAGATGTGTTTGAACTGTTATTTTTAAATAATAAACATACTATTAGAGATATTTTTAACGTTTTTAAGTTATACAAAGTTTGAGAATTGAACTAATAAGCATTTTCACTTGTAATTAAAGCATTTTGAGGAGATCCCAGCTAGTTGTTACCCATTCTGAAATATTAGGAATTGTATGTAAATGACTTGCATTCTGAGAATTCTAGTGTAAACTAACTGTGCACGCATCTCAACTTCATGCAGCAGCTAAAGGTGGTTCTGGATATATTTATTATAACACTGAGGATTTTATTCCACAATTAATAGGACTAAGTTATATTGATAACCCATGTGATATTCTCAAACATACATTCACAATACAACCATAAAACTGGAGGAGGGGTGGACTAATGGATGACTTGTCTAAAGGTTGCTAAGCTCTGAATTACATTACAGCATCTCATCCGTGGCACCTAACAGCTTCCGCCTGTGGTCTGGCTCACTGCTGCTCTCCAGTGGTTTATGCTCTTTCTCCCCCAGATGATCATAGATTAGGCTATTCTTTCTGAGGTTTGAATCTCTATCAATACACTCATATTACAACTGCTGCGTGGAGTCTCCCCAGGTGATCCAATACTGAACATGAAAACATTTATTGTAGTTCATCAAGGATATAGTTTGTCTCTGACTGTGCACACATTCAAAAGAAAAGACAACAAATGCTTTATATCCCTCCATGTTGTCCTTTGTTCTCCCTGAAATTGGTGGAAATCAATGAATGAACCACCTAGTGAATATTTACTGAGTACCTATTTTGTGCCAGACCTGTGCTAGATATTTTTCATGGATTTTTTTAAAAGAAATACTCTGTTATTTAAGTTTGGATTATTCTTTTAAGGGCTCAGGTTGGTTGGCTATTTGAGCAGTTTTCATCAACTGGAGTTGTGCATATGAGTATTGGCAGACAGCCTTATTGTTTCATACTCTGGATGTGTATACTGTATAGGTCAGCAATCCAGCTGTTTGCTGTCTTTGCTGGGGTTCCCTGGAAAACAGACGCTGTGGAGGAAATGCTCACTTTTTAACCCTTTAAGGCGGTAGGCAGGGGGGTTATGAAATCTCAGAGCAGCACGAAGGAGAAAAGGGGAATGGCACAGAAGGGATGCAAGCATATATAATACTCTGTATTGTCAAGATATGACAGGTTTCATAGATAGCCATAGCTGGGTGCTTGGTCCTGGGACCCTCTCAGGGCAGGCTATAGGGAACCACTGTACTTTTGGGAAGAGTCAGTAGGTGGTATATGAATGGAGAGGAATTTTTTTGCCAGATTCTCTTATTCTCCTTGCATTTGCTGGTCAAATTCAATCAAGTAACCCAGCTGGTTAACAGTCTGAGCTATTGTAGCTCAAATCCCACTGTGGAAAGACTGTGAGGAGCTGTGAATATTTAACACTTCCTTTCTTTGGGTGATGTGATTCAGTCCCTCCTAGCAATCACTGGGGAAGCCTGACCCAATACCTTGGGGTACTGTACTTCACCTGAGACTGGGTGCCAGACCGCTAGAGGGTTTGCATCTTCCATTGGCCATATAGGGCACCATGGAAAGCCATGCCTGAGCCTGGTCCTTACCCTAGAGAAGCTGTGACAGACTGCTGGCTGGGACTCTCAATCAAAAAAGCTAACAAGTGCCAGGAGGGAGGTAGGGTCAAGAAAATCTGGTGAAGTACATAAATTGGGTTGGATGCAATGGGGCTATTAATGGACCTCCAGTAGAAGTAGGATTCAAATCCAAATTTGACATTTATTGAGAATCTACTGTATACTAGACACAATGCAAAGTTTTCTTTCCCCACATACACCGCTTAATAAGCATGTTAAGGGGTGCCTGGGTGGCTCAGTCAGTTAAGCATCTGATTCTTGATTTCAGCTCAGGTCATGATCTCAGGGTTGTGAGAACTGAGCCCCATGTTGGGCTTTGCGCTCGGCATGGAGCCTGCTTAAGATTCTCTCTTTTCCTTTCCCCCTGCCCTGACTCCTTCCTGTCTTTCTCTCTCTCCCTCTCTCTCTTTCCCTCTCTAAAATAATAATAATAAATAATAATAATAATAATAATAATAATAATAATAATAATAAAGTATGTTAAGTTTTCTATATTATGATTTAAGCAAATGTGTACCTATAAAGATTTTTTAAGACCAAGTTGATACTGAAGATGCTTCTCTCACATTTTCACAACTCCATTTAACTTAGTGAAGCCTATCAAATCCATCTATAGCTAATTATCTCTCTCCTGTTAATTGGGAGTTAGATGTTGTGAGGCCTGGCCTCTTCCTAGTGACCCCATCCAGCTCTGGCAACCTGCAGATAGTGCTATCTATACACACTTACATATTTTGACTTACTCAAATCTGTAACAACCCCATCTCAACTCCTAAAAGTTACCTGCATCTGATCTTTTTGTCCACTTCCCTCGTTTGCCTAACCTTCTCCCATCTTAGTGGACCAGAAGTCCCCTAAGTCCAAGTCTGATTTCTCTACCCATGTTCTGGCTCCTACCCTCCTTGCCCCACCTCTCCTGTTAACCATAGATCTGCAGCCATCCCATCTCCCTTCTATAGCTTCAGCTCTTCCTCTCAGCTGGATATTTCCTCTCAGGATAGGCTGTGGCAGATATATCCTTAATTGTGGGTCTCAGCTCCTCCCGTTCTCACAATCACTCTCTTGCTACTTTTTGCCATCATAGCAGAGCCCACATTTTTATCAGGTCCTCACCTTTTGCTGTCTTGTGTGCAAAGAAGGTACCATTCTGATATGTACGTCAAGGAGTAAGTCTTGTTATTTATTATAGTCACACCCACCTTGCTAGTGATTGGTCTAGAGCTGAGCACAGTGATACTATTTTGGCGATGAGAATGAGAGAAAGTTTTCTCCCCTCAAAAGGAGATGGAAAATATGTCCCTCCTTTTTAAATTTTGCTTCTGGTTATTGTTTGCAGATTTAATGCTTAAAGCAGCTGCTACCATCTTATAATATGAGGAGAAAAGCTTGAGGACAAAATCCAAAATGACGAAGATGAAAAAACAAAGCTGAAAAGACCTGAATTAAATAATTCTGAATCTGCTCTGCCTCCCTCCAACTGATAGATGAGATAATAAATATCTTTATTTTTTCATAGTCAATTATTTTTCATCTTTTTTTTTTTTTTAGTCTTATACCAAATGGGATTTGTCATTTGCCCCACATGTCTTCTGAAAATGTTCTCAGTAAGGTCACAATAACAATTCAATTGACAAAACAACTGACAGTTTTTAATCCTTATCTGGCTTGACCTCTCCATTTCATCATTGACCTCGCCCTACATGAAATGCTAGCCTTCTTTGGATTTAGTTAAGCAGCTCCCTCCCACTTTATTTTTTCAGTCATTCCTTAGGATCTTTTAAAAATAGTTTTTGAAATATTTCAAACAAGTTTCAAGTGTAAAAAATAACAACACATACTGTGTTCTCATCAGCTAGATTTAACAAATGTTAGCATCTAGTTATCTTTATTTGTTTTGGATCTTTTTAGGTTTAGTCTTCTTTTCCTTTACCTGTCCTTAAAAGTCGTCTTGTCCAGAGTTCTTCTCCTACTTTTTTTTGTTAAAAAACACAGTTTTTCGTGGATGATTTTATTTACATAGATTTCTTTACATAGATTTATCCCTCTGAGACTGACTTCCTGCGCTCCAAACTCATGGATCTTAAGCATCTCATCGATCTTACATAGGTATTTTAAAACTTTAAAATCAGTATATACTTCAATCTAGCGTTATGTGTCCGCAGAAGCTAAGTAACACAACAGGAGCTGCATCTCAGGACAGTGACCCTGAGGCAACTATGTTCTTCATCCAAAACTCCAGAACCTTCACAGTGGCTCTCATTCTAAGGATACATACCTAAGTTCTTTCTAGCACGGCTGTCTTCTGCAGAGGCGTTGTGTTGCTTGCTGCACATTACAGTGTTTATTTATTGAATGTTTACTGCATGTGATTACTCACTGTTCTGGGTGCTGGGAATTTGCGGTGATGTCTATGAAGTTGACAGTCTGTAGGGCAAGACTCATTATTAAAAACACCACCCAAGTAAATTTATTTATTTATTTATTTAAAAGATGTTATTTTTTAAAAATTTGAATTCAATTAGCCAACATATAGTACAACATTAGTTTTTGATGTAGTGTTCAACAGTTCATTAGTTGCATATAACACCCAGTGCTCATCACCACATGTGCCCTCCTTAATAGCCATCACCCTGTTACCCCATCCCCCCACCTACCTCCCTTCCCACAACCCTCAGGTTGTTTACCGGAGTCAAGAGTTTCTCATCGTTTGTCTCCCTCTCTGATTTATTCCCATTCAGTTTTCCTTCCCTTCCCCTATGATCCTCTGCTCTATTCCTTATATCCCACGTATGAGTGAAACCATATAATTGTCTTTCTCTGATTGACTTATTTCACTTAGCATAATACCCTCCAGTTCCATCCATGTTGATGTAAATGGTAAGTATTCATCCTTTCGATGGCTGAGTAATATTTCATTGTGTATATGAACCACATCTAAAAGATATTATTTTTAAGTAATCTCTCCACCCAACATGGGCCTTAAACAGAACTTTAAAATTAAGAGTCACATGTCCTATTGACTGAGCTAGCCAGGTACCCCTCACCCAAGTAAATTTAGAAATATACCCATGATAAGGCTGAGAGTAATAGGTCCTATGGATATGTAAAATGGGTAACCTGTTGAAATTTGGGAATGGTCATGGTAGAATGAGTGTGAGTTCAGAACTTAATGAATTGGAGTTAACCAGAAAAAAGTGTATGTGTCTGGAGGCAGAAGGGATTCTTTCAAGGGGAAAAGCTATATGCAAAGGCCCTGAGACAAGAGAGTATCTAATAGTTCTGTATTCATTCTTTCACTTTGAATTCTCAAACAATATATAAGAAATGTAAGTCTTCTGAGTATTCTGAAAAAAATTGTGCTAAAATACATTTGAATATGCTTACCTGCTAAACTTCTTCCTCCTTTTGGGGATCACAAGGCATTCATACTAAAGATTGAAAAATTATGGAGTAAAGAAACTTGCTTAGCTTTGTTTAATCCAATGTGTTCACGTGTTCCAGGCTTATCTTACCGTGAAACCCCTTTTTTCCTTCATTAACACTTAAGCACCTGGAATAAAGCTAGTGTTCTCAAAAAACAAACCCTCTGGATTATATTTTTCCAGGGATCAGTAATTGCCCGCTTCGTCAATGTGGAACATCACAGGTCAATGCTGTGGCTGAATAAGTTCAGAAAACAGGAAGAACAGTTCGAGCGGCAGCTTTCTGTCCTGCTTGATGCACAAAACTAGGAGTCTCTGATGAGAATCTTACTGAACAGTCATTTCAGCACAAACTACTCCATATTTCCTGCCCTGGGGTGCATTAGCAAAGTCTATTCTCTCCTGCTTCAGCCAGAAATCTCTAATCTACACCAAGGATCAGACTGTAAATATTTTAGGCTTCTGGACCATGGAACACTGTCATAACTACCCAACTCTGCTACTGTAGTTTGAAAGCAGTCATGAACAAAGGTAAATGAATGGGCATAGCTATATTCCCATAAAAATGTACGTATAAAAGCAGGCCAATTTGCCATCTCCAAGTCCAAACCCTTCCTAAATGAAAGTCATTCAGGGTGAAATTTATTTACTTTTGAATGCCGTTTGGTATCGTGATTGCATCTTTCTTATGGATTGCACATCATAATATGAAGTCACTTTCATCCTAAGGGACAGTGAATGCTATATGAGGGATTTCATAGGGGCAGTGACTCTTACCTGAGTTTTCTCAGATAGCTCCAAGATTTTCTTTTTTGCATGTGGCTGTGAGAGATCCAGTTTTGTGGAAATAAGATTTGGTTGGATATACAGTTTGTTCTAAAATTGGCTTTCATATATGTTTCAAGTACAGGTCTCAGCATGCTGACTATAAGCCAGTAACCCATGTTTTCTTAAATTTTCTAGCTGTGGAATCTAGAACAAATGTTGGCCCCTGTCTCAATAAAGGTGACTCAAAACCAAAATCCCACCAAAATAGGTAAATATAACCTCCCTATCTGTACCTCCTTAACTCCTCGAAACTGCATAAAATAACCACCCTATCTCTATACCTCCTCAACTCCTCGAAACAACTCTTTTGCAGCAATTACAAGCATATTACCTGTAATACACATGGGGATAATAAGGAAAGAAGCACCTTAATCACCTGCTTTTTTCATGGCTAATCATGGGCTGATATGATTCCGGGATTGTATGAACCCAACTGTAACCTAAGTGCCATAGTAGAGCCTTAGCTAGATTCAGACCTGAGAGCAGTGAAGCTGCTGAGTAAGGTCAGCCATGGGGTATCAGCTCATGAAACAGATGTGACCCTCTGTCTAACTTTGCTATATGTCTCAGTCTTCCTTTTTTTGGCATACACTAACTACTGTACCATAGTCTAAGCTGTCATGTCAACCACTTGTAGAGAAGTACTCAGAGGGAATGGTTGCTCTCTCTGCTTCTGACCTCTTATGTGGGGGGTCTTTGTCTTGCTTTTGTGCCACCAATAGTTCCACATTCTATCTGAGAGTCCTTTGTTGCAGCCCTGTTTCTGGAATCAGTTTCTATGTGTGTTTGTCTTTTAGGCCCTTAGAAAAAGGATCCCATCAGTGCCATTTACCAACTGTGTGACATTTGGCAAGTTACCTAACTATATAGTTTTCCTCATCTTTAAAGGGGGATAATAATAATAATCTCTCCCTCATAGAATTGTAGTGAGGATCAAATGAGTTAATTCAAGCCATGTGTTCAGTGCTTGGCACCTAGAAGGGCACAGTAAATATCATTTATTTGTATTACATTATATACACAACTTTTTCTAACCAACCCCTTCCTCCTCATTTTTTATTCACCTTCACTTTTTGTTCACCTTCACCCTATTTCAGATAATCTTTTTTTCTTAAATAAGGCAATACTTTCATAAATGATCAGTCTTGCTCTGCTTAAATTCATCCCCCATTTACTCACTAAACAGAGCTACTTCTAAAGCATAGTACTGATCATGTCACTATCCAACTTAAATTTCTTCAAAAGTTTTTATTTGTTTATAGGAGAAAGTCTGAATTCCTCAACCTGACATAAAAAGCCAGAGAGAATAATTTATCTGCAGACATTATTATTTTTATCACTAATCCACATTCCTCCTATATTCTACACTCCAAATTTGCTGAATTGCTGTTATTACCTGGATTCACCATGTTTAAATTTTATTCACAGAAAACCAGAATAAATGACAAGGATGATATGAAGGTCATTTAATTAAAAACTATTTATTGAGGGTTAAATATGAAGATAACTGTTACCATAATCCTGTGATAGTAAAGATAAATAAAAATGATCTCTGCCTTCAAAGAATTTAAAGTCACAATTTTTTCTATTTATTATTATTTAACTACTATTAGTTTTAAACTTAACTTTCTAATTTCTCTTTCCAGACTTATTTTGTAGAAGTATTTATTTATTTTTTTAGAGTTTTACTGCTATAATATTATTAACATGGGAGATATGTGTTAATCTGTTAAGATTGAAACACTCCAGGCACATGGCTATAGTTGGGCAGGGGAGTTTCCTAGAGGCTGTGGCTAATTATTAACATCCCATAATATGCCCATTGATAGAGAAAGGGTTGTGTACAAATTTTGAACCATATTTTGCCACCTGACATAGGAATTACTGAGGCTATTCAGAGCTACACATTCAGTTATTTTCCTAGCACACCATTTCATTTACCAGTTGCTTTTCGTCACTTCTACATTTTTTCAATGGGGCTAAAGCAAATCACCTGTCATTTTTCCTCTCACGAATCACTGCTGGACAGGTACACTGATAATATTTGATCTAGGCACCTGGCCAAGGTCCACCAGACTATTGGTGAACTTGAAAGGTAACTAGGGACCTGATGTTGATGCTATTTCATTGCATGAGAGCAAATGATCAATTTTACATTTCTGAGATTAATGACTATTTTCTTGGTGTAAAAGGCCAACAGTGAAGGTTTGCATTTTAATTCTGCAGCACTTAGTATATCTAGCAATAAAGCTGTGGATTTAAATAAAATATATTTTGAAAAACATTAGCCTCTAAAATTTAATCTACTTTAAAGTTGCTATAAACTCTTGAAATGTCTCTCTGATGATGTCATATAAATTGTCAAAAGTAAGAAAAAAGTGATATAGAAAGTGACAGTCCATTCTTTAACCAACTCCATGTAACACAAATACTATATAAAACCAGGGAGTCTTGGTAATTATCCATTATGCCTCAGAATCTGAATGATTTAGGAACAGATTAACTTAACATGTTTCCCCCTCATACCCTGTATTTTAACCCCATGAACATGATTCTCTTGTATATGAGTTAGTACTTAATATTAACAGAACAACCAAAATAATGGAATGTCTTGTATGCTGCCTTTATTTTCTTTATGTAGTCTGCACTATAAGTGAAGTTGACATCATTATTAAATGAGATCTGATACGTAATTAAATATGTGCCAATAATAATAGTCTTATTAATATTTTTGGCATTATTAATTTAGTTTTTCTCTCCTTTCATTAATTTGAAACAACCTCTTTTAGTGTTTGAGAACACTTAAAGAACTGTCAAACTTTTCTTCTGCCAACCTTCAAAGGTCAAAACTAGCTGTGACACCTAAAATTCAAATGTAATTAGCTCGAGATTTACAGGGATTGTATGCCAATCTTTCAGTAGCTTAGAATGACGTGGTATCTAACCTTTGGTGGCCCCAAGAGACATTCAGTTAGATGTGAAGATAAATAGAAAAATATAACCCACCACATCCACTGCTGGTCTACCTTTTAGATTTTTTTTTCCTGACTTGTTTTTTAGAGTTTGTATTTTTGCACTTTCTCTTGATTTTAAGAAAAGCATCTCTCTCATAGCCTCCTAGCACAAGTTGGTATTCTTATTTAAAGCTTAGCTCACGTGGTATATACTTGGATCATTAAGCCAAAGGACTTGTACAGTCATGATTTTTAATGAAGCATGTTTGAATAATTATGCTAATTTACAAAGCACTAGAATCAAATCAAGTGATCAAAGTTTTCATGATTGCTATCATGTGCTCCTAACCCCCCTCTGCCACCCTCACAATTTGCTGCATGTGGAAGCCTTTCTTAGGAATGTGTTTGGAAATGGGTATTAATCAATGCCAGGCATTAGAAAAAAAATTTTATATGGATTGTAATGCACTTTATATTATGCCTCTTTGGTGGACTATATGTGACCGTGAAGGTAATATTGTTCTGCCGCTCTCTCGCCTAAATACCGCCTACAATCAATACTGCATTCTGCCTTGACAGAAAGCTGAATTTTTATCTGTTAAATGTGTGAGCTTGGGGCAGTGATGTGTCTGAAGTGGTTTAAATCTGAAATGTGATGTGCTGCAAAGAGAGTTGATTGACATCTTTGTTTATTGGAAAGTATTACATGAACAACAAAACACAGGCAGAGGCAGAACACTCCATTGCAAAATGCAGCTGTGTTATTTTTCAATCCTATGTGCTCTGCCCCTTTGAAGCTTGTCTGATGTAATAAAGCCAGAGGATATAAAACAAACAAGAATCTTCTTTGATTCAACACTCAAAAATTTAGACGAGGATAACCTTTTTTTTTTTTTTTTTTTGGCTAGGGGTAAAATCTCTCCCACAAAACTCTCCCTGCCCTGACATTCTATAAGGATATTTACTCCTGAAAAACTATTGCATTTTAAAGTTGTGTTCTTATGTTTATGAACTTGAATATAAATTCAGAATTATTTAATAAGTAAACAAATTGGAGAGGGTTGAATATTTTTATGTATCCTCTATAAATGAGAAAAAGGACATTAATGACACTAATCTTAAAGCACTAAACATGCAGAATAAGAAATTAAGTTCCCTTTAAATTTTATGTTGGAATAATTATCCCCCTCAATGCAATTTGCCCATGTTTTATTAAAGCTTTATTATGTCAAGGTAAATAGAGGTTAATGCCGCTGTTACTTCTTCCAATGAAGTATTATCTTTAATCTTGCTTTAATAAAATAGTGGTAAATTGCACAGTAGGGGTAATCACCATGGGCTAATTTAAGAGAGTTGTAAAATCCTTTACCAAGTATATACTGTAGTTAAAAATAGAAGTAGTCTTAAGAAAACACAAATTGCAGTGCAACTTGGAAGAAGTTAAGGAAATTGCTATTCATAATTTTAATTACTTAATTAAATAGATGTTTATTTGAGTACCTACTATGTGTAAGACTGTGCCATCTACTGTGCTACATCTATGTTGTGTTACTGCTGTGCTGGCTGTATGGAGGATATGGAAGTATATAAACATGACCTCTTTCCCTAAGGAACTTACAATTGACTATTTGGGCTATCCCTAAAAAGCAATAAATATACTGACTGTAAAGCCTCACTTAACAGAAGTGTAGGCATCCCTGCCATGGATGTTCAGAGAAGGAAAAGGTTACTTCAGGTAGAGGACTAAGAAGGGGTCATCTGAGTTGAGCCCTTAAGGATGGGATAAAGTGGAACAAGTGTCAGTGGAGTGGGAAGGATACTTTAGGTAGGGAAAATGGTAAGAGCAAAGAACTAGGGTCAGAGTACCAGATGTCCAATCAATACTGTCTTGCCTTGTTCAATTATAGCTGAGAGTTGAGACTGAAAACCAGAGACTTTCGCAACAAACCAGGTGAGAAGCAGAGGGTTTATACCTGGTTGAAAGACATTATAGATTGGATCTCCTTAGTAAGAAAAAAAATTCTCTCTCTCTCTTTCTATACACACACACACACACACACACACACACACACACACATGTACATATAGAAATGTACATATAGAAATATGTACATATAGAAATATGTACATATATAGACATATTTATATTAATACATTTATATAGATATATATCTATATCTACCTACTTATCAGGCAAAAATAGGAAAAAAAGGAGTTTTTTTCTAAAGTAGAAATCCTATTGTTTGCTTTCCTCCCTCAGTAGATCGTCTTGTGTTCTTTGAAGACCATTGCTATAGTAATAGTAGTTGTAAAAACATAAAAGAATTAGAATATAAAAGAGAAGGAAGAAAGAATTATAGACTTAAAATATGAGATTTATTTAAGAGAGAAGAGTAAAGGGAAACTCCAAGGATTTGAGCCTGGGATACTGGGAGAATCAAGCATTACTAATAGAAAGAGGTAAGAGAATTAGGAATAAAAATGTTAAATTTTGTTTAGGATGCATTGTATTGGAGCCTCTGGTATTACATTGGTATGAAGATGGCAAGCAACAGGATATTAACATTTGAAGTTCAAGAAATGGTTGCTGATTTGGTTTTTTAGATACACAAAACAACCAAAAAGACCAAATTAGTATATATATATATTTTTAAAAAGATATTCAGCTGTTCAAGGACATGCGCTGTTTAAAGTGAAATGGTTATTCAAAGTTGTTTTCAGCTTATCAAATAAAACTGACCAGATAAGATCTTTTGGAATTATGTAGTATGTGTGGTGGAGAATTGAATGCTGGAAATGGGTCATTGTCATCAAGATGAGTGACACACTAAGTTAGTTTCACACCATCAGTTAGGAAGGAGCCCAGTTTCATGATGTTAAACCTCAGTCCTGTTCTTGAGATTGTGTCAGAGTGAGCCGTCAGATAAGAGTATGTAGTTTTGCCTTCTTGTGTTTTCATTAGCAATTTTAAATTAACCAGATACAGTAAGGGAACAGTTTACCATCACATTTTTTGAAGGTGGAATATGAAATGAGGTGGTACTCGTGCATAAACAATACTAACAAAATGCAAAATGTGCCCAGGCTTCTCTGTCCACTGGTAGTTTATTGTCCCTCACCATCTACCCCCCTACCTCCTCTTAATATCTTCACAGTCATTCTTGCCTGTTACAATTTTGCATTTTTCTTCATGAAAAGCACATATCTTCAAGGGTGTGTCTGAACTATTCTTCCAGTTTCCTTTAAGTTATCCCTCTCCCCCAACTCCAAAATTATTATTGCCCTAAACTCTAGACTTTCTCTTAATCATGACAATGGTTATTGATATGATCAGAAATTTCACAAAACATAAGAAGCTCATTTTTTCTTTTAGATAAGCCTGAAGAACCATCACCACTCTCACAAAAGTTGTTTTGACCCTGCTGCTTTGATAAAGTGGTATTCCTTACTTCTGAGCTGCCATGCCACTGAATAGCAAGTCTGATTATAAGACCTCATGCCATGCAGGTCTAAACCATACTTGCTTCTACTCTGCCTTTTTGAAGTCTAAGAGAAAGACCTTCGCTCTTTCAGCATGGAATTATAGTCACTCTCAGAAAGGAAAAGATTTAAGCAGTCCTTATAGGAATTCAGAAAATTCCTCTAGAATTATTCAGAGATGAACACAAAGGGTAGAGAAAATCAAATGTAAATGATGTTCCCCTTTAATTTTCCTGTGGATTGTATTCTAAAGCAAACAACTGTACATTGGATGACTTTAGTGGATGACGAGCTGTTTCCTTCTGTCTTTCACAAGCCTCTCTGACAGTAAAGGGTATATAAAGCTCCAAGTGAAGATCTGAAGCTGTTATTAAAATGGAAATATTCAAAGCAGGCAGGAGTCTGTGAGAGTCTGTTCTGGGGACACATTAATGCATTTGAAAGGATATTAAAGCTTAACATAGAGGGGAAATAGTTCTAATGGCAAAATGTAAAGCTGCTTAACAGAATTACACCTAGAATTCTGTGTATTAGGTCTAAAACACCTCTACTCTTATATTGCTCAGAGTAAAGCTGTGTGTTGGTTGTAGTGCTTTACAATTTTACAGTTTTCTTATTTGAGATTTTAATGTTCTTAAGTGCAAACATTTTGGTCTCGTTTATGCTTTTGTAGAGTCGATTGACAGTACTTCTCATCCTCTGTGTAGGACTTAAAGATGTGTCATGTTTTGAATGTGCCATGTTTGAATCAATATGGAAAGATTACTTCCCTATTAAAAAAAAAAAAAAGATATGACCTTCTCTTACACTGACTACTGAAATGGACCCATCATGCCACAGGGTAGACTATGTATCTGGAAGGAGAAGAGAAAAATAAAGTATTTCCTGAAAGTAGGAGAAAAGAAGCAAGGAGGAAAGTTAAGTCAACATCAAGAAGGGTTTCATGTTTGTGTTCACTTGTAGGAACCTGACCCCATTCATATGTAAAAAAATGAGATCCCTTCAATAAACAGTTCTTAAGCAGCAACTCAAGTAAAAGGGGGCGGAGCCAGTGGTGTGGTAATAGTCTTTTTGTAGTCTAGGTGAGTCACATTGTTATGTTGTAGTGATGACTCTTTTCTAGATATTGTTGAGTATGGAGGGTAATTTTGATTCTTTTCACCTTTCAAGATAATACCCAATACCAAATATTTCAGAGCATGCCACAAACATGAAGTAGTAGGAAAACACTGAAACTGTCTCTCTAGTTGTACTTGAAGGTACCAGATAGTAAAATAAAATAGAAAGTGAGGCTTCTGCCTTCAAGGAGTTTACAGTTCATCTGAGGAGATGACATATATGCTGCACTGGAAGAATATTTAAAATATCATATATGAAGAAGTATAAAATATCATAAAATATCACACAAATGAAAACCAAAAGTTCAAAAAAGATAGTAAAAGAGGGGTCAGAGTTGGAGAGTTTACTGAAAAAGGTTTTGAGGGTTTCACAGTTAACATTAAGGGAAAAAATCAAGAAGAAGAATATTATAGGTGGGAGAATGGCATCTATTGCACAACTGCATAAATATAGAATTTGCCAAGGTTGAGTAGTTACAATATTATTATATCAATCACTTCAAATTAGAACAATTTTATTTCCTTGTAATTGCAAAGATGCTAGTGTGATTTGGAAATGTTATACTTAAACTCACAAAATAAAGATGACTACCATCTCTGATTATTTAAAATATGGTTATCATACTATGCTCATCCCAATGTGAAGCTTTGGTTCCATTTCTAGTGATAAGAATTTTTTTTTTTAAATGAGCTCTACACCTAGCGTGGGGCTTGAACTCAAGACCCTGAGATCAAGAGTTGCATGCTCTACTTCCTGAACCAGCCAGGTGCCCTACTTTGGTTTCATTTCTAAAGGGAATGTCATCCTTGTGTTAACAGTTTCTACATGCTAGGTGATTAAGCCAAGAATCTAGAAACCAAATATTCCTGTCTTGTGAGATACTCTTAGGTTAGAAAGATTTAATCTGAGAAATAAATAAGATGCAGATTCAAAAGCAATATACCCTATTGTTTGAGCACGTATATTATGATTGAATAAGATTATTGCATAAAATTATAGTGTACTTTGGAAAAGTGATTACAAGGCACCGATACACAGGCTGTGCTTATCTAAAGAAAATCTGCAGGAAATCAGGGTTTGAAGTCAAGTCATATTTTTTTCAATATATTCCAAATAATAGCCCAAAATAAGTGTTAAAATATTTATAATATTGAGATATTATGATTTATAAGATATAAATATAAATATATATGTATATATATACATATACATATATATTTAGTTATTCAGATTACCAAAATATATTTTCACATATATTTGGCCTTGGAATTTCTTAATTGTTGAGAGTGATAAAGATGTTTTTTCTTATGATAATGAGGTGACTTTTGGAAAACACCTACAGGTGGGGGCTGGTTGCCTTTGTGGAGTCAATTGTGTGCTTAAATGTTTAGAAGTTTCAGTCCCACTCCACTCCTGGCCTCCAGGAAGGGAGAGAGGTGAGGGATTGAATTTGATCATCAATGGTCAGTGATTTAAGCAATCATGCCTATATAATAAAGTTGTCATAGAAATCCAAAAGAACTGGGTTTGGAGCACTTCCAGGTTGGGGAACACATGGAGATTTGGAAGAGTGGCCTGCCTAGAGAGGGCATGGAAGCTCCGTGCCCTTTCCCCATACCTTGACCTATGCATCTCTTCCATCTGGCTGTTTTTGAGTTACATCCTTTTATAATAAACTGGTAATCCACTGAGTAGATGGGTTTCTTGAGTTCTGAGAGCCACTCAAGCAAATTAATGGAACTCAAACAGGATGTTGTGGAAACTGATTTATAGTCAGTCAATCAGATGTACAGGTAACAACTTTGACTTGTGACAGGTATCTGAAGTTCAAGGAGGGGGTCGTGGGAACCTCTAATCTGTTGCTGGTAGGTCAGAAGCACAGGTGATAGTCTGGGCTTGCAATTGGTATCTGAATTGATACCAATTGAGGTGGCAATTTTGCAGGATTGAACCCTTAGCCTATGGAATTTCAACCTTTCTTCTGGTAGGGGGTGTTGGAATTGAATTGCTTGTGTGGGAAAGCCACTAACCCTCCATACACACATTGGAAATGGGTCTAAGAACCAAATTAAACATCTGCAGCCAACTTTGTCAGCATGTTCATTCAGTGTTTAAGTTCCAAAGGAAGGGATTTGTCTCTTATGGTCAAATCCAAAAAGAATTTTTAAAGCTGTTTCATTTTGAACACAAGAATGAAAGTAACTGAGAATTATACTGCTGATTTGATTTTGTCACCTCCTAGCACTTTATCCATTGTTGATTCTAGTTATGTGTCCTTCCAATTAGATGATGTCTTCGTTGACTTTATTTTATAAAGATAGTTAAATCTTTGTGCTTTACAGACAATAGAACTAATTCAAATCCTATTTTTTGTCCATTTGAATTTGCACAAATTAATTTATAACTCTCATCTCAGTTTTCTTAACTGCAAAATAGGAATAGCAGTGACCATATCTCAGGGTTGTTGTAAGCATTAAAGGGGATAATGTATATAAAATGGTTAATGTAGAGCACCAGTTATGATTATTTTACAAAACATACTTTCAAATATAATGATATCCCTGCTTTGTTACAAAAAACAAATTCCAAAATAAAGCAGAATGGGAGGTAGAAGAAATAGAGAAATAGTGGAACAAATATAAAACATAATAAAACAAATGTAAATGGAGTAAACGCTCCATTTAAAAAATGAAGATTTTCATACTGTTAAAAATACTAAGTGTATACTGTTTACAAAGACACATCAGAAATTTATAGAGAAATATAAAATTCAAAGGAAGACAAAATATATACCAGATAAAGTCTAATCAAATGAAAGCCGGTTAATCATATTAATTTCAAACAAAATTGAAAGGCAAGAAACATTACAACAGATGAAGAAGATTGTTTCATGACAGTAAAAGTTTCAAATCTCAGGAAAGCAATAATTGTAATTGTTATGAACTTAATAATATAACCTCAAAGTGTTTAAAGAAAAATTGACAAAATTACAAAGTAAAATCTACAAGTCTACTTTATTATTTAATAATTTAAATAACTGAGTAAATGATAAATCAGGCAGATAAAATGGTAAAATATTGAAATTTGAAAAGCCCAAGTACAAGTTCATCTAATGAACAGACATTAAATTATAACCAACAATTGTGATGTATTCTTTTAAAGCACAACTGGAACATAAAATTGGCTATGTGCTAGGCTGGAGAAATTAACCTTGACAAATCAGAGATTAGTATTATAAAGACTACACTGTTTAACTACAATGTAATTGAGTTAGCAATTGACAACAAACAGAAACTGCATTTAATAATAGACATTAAATAATATTTAGAACTGAATCATTTAAAAAATACTATATAGCAAAACTTTTGGGATACAGCTAAAATGAAACTTAGATAGAAACTTATAGCCCTAAATATTTATATTAGAAGGGAAGAAAGTCTAACCTTCCAAATTAAGAAGTTATAGGAAAAAAGAACAACAGAAAAAGATTGGAGAAAATAATTGAAATAAGAGCAGAAATTAATGTTATAAAACATAAGTATTAGGATCAATAAAACATTAACCTAACAAAATAGATAAAACTCTAGAAAAAAAATTAAAAAGGAACAAAGAAAACACTTGAAAATAATATTAAGAATAAAAATGGGGTATAACTAAAGATATAGGAGAGATCAAACACAGTAAGATACTGGTGAATAATTTTTTTTTTTAAAGATTTTATTTATTTATGTGACAGAGAGACAGCCAGCGAGAGAGGGAACACAGCAGGGGGAGTGGGAGAGGAAGAAGCAGGCTCCCAGCGGAGGAGCCTGATGTGGGACTCGATCCCGGATCGCCAGGATCACGCCCTGAGCCGAAGGCAGACGCTTTAACGACTGCGCTACCCAGGCGCCCCAACTGGTGAATAATTTTATATCAATAAGTTATTAAAATGCATTTATTAAAATTATTTAATGAGAAATCAGTACAAAAAGGAGAATAACAGGCTAATTATTCATGAAAATAGATGCAAAATTCCTAAGCAAACCAAAACCAGTAATGTATAAAAACTATACATAATAGTCATGTTGGATTTGTTGGATTTGAAATAAAACATTATTTAACATTAGAAAATTAATTAGTATGATTACAATATTAACAGCTTAAAGGAGATAAATTTTAGGATCATATCTTCAAACACAGAAAAGCATTTGATAAGATTTAGTAAGATAGAAATTCTTAGTAAACTAGGAACAAAAGGAACTTCCAGAAATTAACGCAGGATGTATACAAAACCTCAAAGCAAATATGATAAATGAGAAAATGTTGAAAGCTCTGCCTTTAAGATAAAGAAAATATAAGAATCTTGCAATGCAAAGCCACTTAGCCACTTTTCTTTCATGGGAGTGTGGGTTCCCTTAGGTGTGTCACAATAGAGGGAAAATACTAAGAATCACTGCAAGAGTCAGAGGTCAGCTGTTTATTCTAGCATCTAATGGAGATGTGAGGAGCTGGACTCGCAAGTAACTTGCATGATAGGATTATGATGGTGATGCTGATTACAGCCATGGTGATTATGATGGCTTTATATGGCAGAATTCCAGGTTATTAATTTAGAGTATATAAATTTATTTTTTCCAATTTTTATGTACTTACTATATACTAATAAGTGAAAAATTACTTTCCCAGTAATCAGAACACTGTTAGTCTACTTAATCAGTAAATTATTTTGCTATAATACTTCTCTCTTTTTATTATGGAATATCTATCTTTTATCTAAAAAAAGTATTTTCTTCTGTTTACCAAAGTAATACATAGGGCTGCTTTTTGTTTAGACTAGAGATAAAAAGCAGAGGGTAAACTTATAAACGTCTTACATAACATGGCAGACTTTTTAGCAAAGATTGGCGACCAGCTGTTTTCTAATTCTAGAGGGGATAAAATGGAATGAGTTAGTTACTGTGTATCATACCAGACTAATGTAAATTTTAAGGAAAATTTTATTTTTTTTAAGACCCCAAGACCACAACTTGAGCTGAAACTAAGAGATGCTTAACTGATTGAGCCACCCAGATGCCCTGCTTTTTTGTAAATCTTAACATGTCTGTGATTTACCTCTACCTAGAAAGAGTAATATCAATATCACTCTTTGTCAAATGAAAGAGTCCTCCAAAAGTTTCACCTGTTTCATTCACTTCTATTTTCCTAGTCCATACCTGTGCATTTTATTTTGCTCAATTGTATTGCCTTTGCTCCTTTGTGAAAGATCAGTTCCCTATATTTAATGGGGTGTATGTATGGCCTCTCTATTCTTTTCCAGTAAATAATTTGTCTGTTCTTTGACTGAAACCACATTGTCTTCATTACTGGAACTTTATAGTAAACCTTGAAGTCAACTGGTGTTAGGACTCCAACTTTGTTTTTTCTCTTTCAATATTGTGTTGTCTATTCTGGGTCTGTGCTTTTTCATTTAACTTTATGATCATTTTGTCAATATCCACAAAATAACTTGCTGGGGTTTTAATTGAGACTGCATTGAATCTATAGATGAAGTTGGGAAGAACTGACATTTTGACAATATTGAGTCTTTCTATCAAAGAACACAGGATATTTTTCCATTTGTTTAGTTCTTCTGTGATTTCTTTGATCAGAGTTTATATTTTTCCTCACATAGCTCTTGTACACATTTTGTTGGATTTATATCTAAGTATTTCATTTTGGGGAATGCTAGTGTACATAACATTGTGTTTTAATTTCAAATTCCACTTGTTTAGGGTTGGTAAATAAGAAAGCAATTGACTTTTGTCTGTTAATGTATCATGCAATCTTTCCATAATCTCTTATTAGTCCCAGGATTTTTGTTGATTCTTTTTGATTTTCTACATAGACAGTCATATCATTTGCAAACATAACAGCTTAATTTCTTCCTTTCCAGTATATATACCTTTTATTTCCTTTTCTTGTCTTATTGCATTAGTAAGGACTTCCGGAAGAATGTTGAAAAGGTCTGGTGAGCAGGGATACCCTTACTTTGTTCCTGATCTTAGTGAGAAAGCTTCTCATTTCTCAGCATTAAGTATGATGTCAACAGTAGGTTTTTTGTAGCTGTTCTTTATCCAGTTGAGGAATTTCCCCTTTATTTCTAGTTTGCCAAGATATGTGAATTTTTATTGGGGCACATTTGGAATCTTATAAGTTCCATGGATGGGCTTCAGGTATTCCATGAACCCTCTAGAATGTTATGCATATTTTTTTTTCCCATGAAGAACTATCTAACCAAAAAAAAATTAATAACCACATTCTTACTCTTTTATTTATATATTTATTTTTTATTTTTTACTGCTAACTAACTTTATTTCTAACTTAATACCTACTTAAACCTAGCACCCCCTTAGAAATATTCTGCAGACAATTATCTTGGGCTGAATCTAAGCAGATTCTGTGCCTCTGTGCTGATGGGGGATAATGGTGGTGGGGGGGCTTGATCCCATTTTCTTGTGTCTATTCGTTCTTTCAGACTTTGCCTTGGCTCTGTTCATGTCAATTCAGACCCCTTTTTGTTAGGGGAGAGATACCAGAAACAAATATTATTCCCTCAAAAAAATCTATATTTCTTCCAGTTAGTAATTAGTAATTAATCTAATTTCAGTATCCCCTAATTGGGTTGTCAATTTGGACTTAGGTGATGACTAAGTGCTTCTTTTTAATTTTTGTCTTTTTTTTTTTTTCCCCTTTGAGCCTACTTAAAGTCTAAGTTGACTGCCAGAAGCAAACTGCATAGAGTGGCATATTTCAGGGATTAAATTGGTATTATTGCTTCTGTTTACAATCATATTTGGGCACTTATGCTATCTTATTCTAAGAACTTAACTTATTTTACAAAATCTATTTTAATAGCTTGCTTATATTTTAAAAATGATTTACCCCCTTAATTTTTTAATGCAATATATGACTTAAAAATTCTTACCCAATATCTACATCAAATCAGTCCCTAGTTCTAATTGTTCAGCTTCACTCTCACTTTTGATAGTTCTCTTGTGAAAATGTATTCAAAATTTTAATGAGTTTCTAAATGATCAATATTGGTAATCAATAATTGTCAGTACCAAAAATTGTGTAACTCTCTCTTCTAATTCTTGTACTGGCTTCCTTACCTATTTCTCTCATAAAGTGGTAACTTTTCAAAGTGATGGGGAGCTTCTATTTGGGTTCACTATACAAGTCACCAGGTCAGGAGGAATGGTTCTCATCAGTTTGAGCTATGATGGTTGTATAATTGCAAAATCCAAGTGGCTTCAATGCCTCTAGCCTTTCCACCTTTAAAAGTCTTTTCTGCAATGCTATAGGAGTAATATACTTAAGGCCTAAATCTACCTTTTTCATATTTTTTACTGACTTTCTCTTATATAGTCAGATGCTGGAAGTTGAGATCCTCTATTCCCTACCCCTAAACTGCTCCAGCTTCAACTTTTCCTAGTATGTGTGTCCACTTGCCTCTATGCATGTAGAACTGATTGTAGTCCCTCACTCTACACTCACCATGCCATTGCATATGTTGTTCTTTTTGCCCAGAAACCCTCTCCTCTGCTACTCTCCCTCTCCAACTTTTTTGCCTAACTGCTGCATGCTGTCAATGCTCAGATTAGAAAGACTCTCCTCCAAGAAGTGAGTATTATTAAAAGAGCTGTGACTTCATGGGTTCTAAAAGTGTTTTGGGGAACCTTAGGACTTTCTTGATCACACTTTGAGAAATATTTCTTTCACATAGTACCACTTGATGCTCTCCTAACCATTGCAAACAGTTCTACATTTCCATAGCTTATGGAATGAGCATAATCTGCTAAGAAACAATAGAAAACTATTTCCTAAAGTAAACCCTAGGACATTAGTAGGCTTACAATGTAAATATGGCTCCTTGATCAATTAGGTTGGAGAAAAACTCAAACAAAGCTCAATAACTTTCTGCATTGCAGGACTTTTCAGGGTCTTTATTAAGATAATTTGTATTAGGAATGTTCAAGTATGACATACACATTCAGTGTGTTTGAAATTTGTTTTACTTGGCTGGATTTTTGTAGAACATCTTATGGGAATAGTGATATAAAAGATAAAGAATAAGGCAATCTGAAATTTACACAATGTTGCCACTTTATTTTTTAAATATGGACCCTCTTAGATTGATTATTTGCCTACTTCATTTACTATCACAATCCAGATCATATACACTTTTGTTTATTGATTGGAAGAGTTCACTTGCATTTTGTGCATTAGTTAATCAGATTCCTGTTTTGAAATCTCTCCAGCAATTCATTTCAGGACCTTTTCTAATCCAATTGTTTAAGTCTCCGATGATTTCACTACTCTGTAAACCTACAAACACCATTGAAATTCTAGAACCTTGTGATTAAAGGCTGCAGTTGTTCTTTTCATTCATCATTCTTGAGTTTGCTTTTAATAATACAATCACTTGGAGATGGAGAAGCATTGAGCAGAAACGGTAGTATGCAACCTTACAAGGGAGGCTTTTTTCTTACCCCTCCATTATTCTCTATCTTGTGATTTTTTATTCAGATAGACAGGTTCTGGATATTAAATAAGTAGAAGAAATATCACTCTCTGTCTCCTCAGTAGTCTTCACCTTCAATACTTAGAAAAAAAATTATTTTAATCAAAAAGGAAATGATCAAATGAAGTTGAGTAAAGCCCAAGATAGAATTTTGGCAAACACCACCAGATATATGTACCCTAATGTTTTTCAGGATTTTAAATATCTTCTGATTAAAATCCACTTAAGAACTGCTAGGTTTTAAAAAGCTAAATATGTTCTTTGCTAGTGTACGTTATAATTTGCTGAAAGAAGGGTAGAATATACAAAATGCCCAAATATGACTAATGATTTAAAATGTAACAGGAGAATGTCTCAAACTGCAGTGCTGCAGAATATGTTCTAGAAACAGTTGTTTAGACTAAAGTGAGTGTTCTACCTGTTGGTAAAGCATGGGGAAATTATGTGGGGTTTTTTGATGCTTGTTTTTAATATGCTGTACTATTAGAAATAGATTTTTAATTATCTTATTATGGATAGAAATGTCAGAAAAACTATTACTTTGAGTTACTAATATTTGAGCATATTACAGAAATGAGAAGGGAGGAAATAGTCTAGGTTTTCAAGTCGAGTAAGTATAACAACACTTAAAATACTCTATTTATACTTGACACTAAAATCAGATTGATGAATAAGCACTTACTGTTGAAACCCAACTAAAGTGTGGCCAGCATTTTTCATTGAATTGATATGCACAGGCTGATTTCAAGTTGGTGAAGGGTATTGGTCCTCTCTCACAGTACCCATACACAGGGCCTGAATCCAGCTGACTAGAGCCTGAGAACATGCTAGGGTGCTTCATATTCAATACACAGCCCTATAAAGAGAAGAAAAATGAGCCTTGTCCAAAACTCTTACCTCAACACCCACTGGCAAAAATAAAATGTAAGCTGGGGACCAGGTCTCTTTGAAGCTGATTTTTTAAAAACTCTGTAACAGGCCTCTGGTGGTTACAGATATTGATCGTCAGAAAGTAATCTGTTCAGGTTTGGGGGCATGCCAGTACAAATTGTGGAATGCATTCCTTCCTCTCCAAGGACATGTTGAGCTTTTTATATTGTCTTTACTGGTTCACTTGTCAGCTGTCTACTCTATTTGACATGAATTATTTTCTACCTTTTGTGGATGTATAATTAAATATATTTTTTAAATAGGAAATTTTATTAATATATAATCTTTAGCTTGAGTCAAAACATTTTTTTCATCTTTTTTAACCCTCATTTTTCTTCCATAATGATTATTTGATTCCCTCTGGCTGCCTGCTACTTATTTGTAGTAGTACCATTCATCCATTGAGACCTTTCCATCTGTCACACAGCTTTGCTTTCTTTCCCCAGAAGCTTTATTATCCTACTGTGCCATATTTACTTTTTTTTTTTTTTTGTCTACTAGTTGGATTGAGCATTCTCTTGTGCAGGTGTTTTCATCTTTTATTTTTTGGTGATTTAAAAAATTTATATGAGGCAAATGATGCTGAACCAGATAAAAGTGACACTCAGAAGGGACATATTTGCTAAACTTTAAAGACCGATATAATTTTTTAAAATGTTATGTCTTTGTTCTGATAGGTAGAGATAGAATGGGGGTATATATAATACAGTTCTAAACGTTAAGTGAAGTGGTAAGAATTGTATCAATCAGTATTTATCAGTATTTGCATGTGAGTGAACAGTGACCCTGATATTTTACTCTCTATGTGTCTATATGTTTACTAAGTGTAATTGCTGATTACAGCCTTATTTGATGTGAATTTTAATGCTCAGAAATACTTAAACATAAAGACTAACATTTCTGAATACCACTTCATCTCAGAGATTGTCATCAAGTTCTATTAAAAGGTAGGTATCTTCAGATGAGACAGCAGATTGTAGAGATAGAAAGATAAATGCAAGCATTAGTAAGAGCTTAAGTTATGAAAAATCTTCATTTTGCTTACATTAGTGGAGAAATTTCATTAATTCCATATGGTTATAGCTTGTTATGCCCATTCAACTAAAAAATAATTTAGTCCACTTTCTAAGGTTTGTAGATGACCAAGTCCATAAGTCTTCAACTACCACTGTTTTACATCGCATTGAACTCACTTCCTGAGGGAATATATGCTGAGCAAAAGTGACAGCTTCTGCTGTCAAGGGGTTCACAGTCTGTTTGAGGAAGAAAGCATACTGACTTTTCACTTAAAGCATCCATGATTGCACAGGACATTGAGAATACGTTTGCTGGGGGATGATAGATTATGTTCCAATCACACCTGGTTAGGGCCAGGAAAGAAAAAAATTCATGAAGTGTTTTAAAATGATGTTTTATTTTTATTTTTTTAAAGACTTATTTATTTGAGAGAGAGAGAGAGGGAGGGAAGGAGAAGTAGGCTCCCCGCTAAACAGGGAGCCCGATGTGGGTCTTGATCCCAGGATCCCGGGGCTCAATCCCAGAACCCCAGGATCATGACCTGAGCTGATGGCAGACACTTAACAGACTGAACCACCCAGGCACCACTCAAAATGGTGTTTTAAAGATTAGGGATGTATTAAGGGATAGAATTAAGGATGATACTAGCAATCGAGAAAGTAATAGGTAGAGAAGTATGCCAGAGGGAGTAAGTAGCTCAGAAGAGAAGTATGCAGAAAAATTTTTTGAGGGAAATAAGAGGTGTAACTGAAAGCCTTAATAACTATTGACAGCTGACTCCGTCAGTCACTGAACAGCCAAACATGATGAGTCAGAGTCCTTGCCTATAAGAAACTCATGATCTAGTAATGCAAGTAAGACAAAATTGTAAATCATTATCTTATAGTCCAAAAGACTATAAGATATGCTGAATTTTTTTCTTGAACTGATAAAGTATCTGGTTATCAGAGCAACCTTTAATGAACGATATAAAAGCTGGATGAAACACAAAAAGTAGCAATTGAAAGAACTAAAGTAGGCAGGTTTTGAAGGGCTAAGGCCTGAAGAAAAAGGAAAGCGTAGTAATCTGAAATTGACATTCCATGATGCTGTTCCCCTTGAGAGATTTGCAGATTCCTAAACTTCATGGGATAGGAACCCCAGAAGTCAAGAGATTTTGGTAGATTCACAGTGCTAGGGAGATAAATATGGAAGGTTAGGCCTGCCAAGGGAAGAGACCCTGAAAAATCGTAGGTTTGGATCTGAAAACTTAGAAGGACTATGTCCTAGGAAAAAGGTAAGTCAGAAATAGACCAGACCTTACAAATTTTGACACCCACTCTTAAGTTGTCTTGATTTCTAATAAAAACAAATGATCAGTCCTACTCACATTGCCTGCCTGGAAAAAAGATATTATAACATCACCTGGAGTCTTTAAATCTTTATATTCTATGTCTGGAATTCAGTTGGGAAAAATACCATACATTAGGAGATAGGAAAAAAAAAAAAACAAACGAATAAAATCCCAGAAAGAAACAAACAAAAGAAAGAAGCCCACAGATCATGAAATACTGAAATTTAAGGTATGTGATTTGAAAATATCTATGATTAACACTTTTAAGAAAAAAAATTCTCTGGAGTACTTCACACAAAATGGAATCAATAAGTAAGAGTCACATGGATATTCTAGAACTATAAAATCACTGAAGTTAGTAACTGAATAGATGGTTTTAATAGTTTATAGATGGGGCACCTGGGTGCCCAGACAGTTGGTTAAGCATCAGACTCTTGATTTTGGCTCAGATCATGATCTCAGGGTCGTGAGATCAAGCTGCATTGGGCTGTGCATTCAGCGGGAGTCTGCTTCTTTCTTTCTCTCTCTCTACCCTGTCTCTCTGCCCCTCTCTCTACTCAGGCATATGCTCTCTCTCTCTAAAATAAATAAGTAAATCTTAAAAAAAAATAGGTTATAAACATAGCTGAGAAGACTAATGAACTGAAAATTAAATCAGTATGTGTGTGTGTGTGTGTGTGTGTGTGTATATATATATATATATATATATATATATATATATATATATATATGATTTCAGTTTCAGCCATGATAGAGTGATAGAATCTGAATTTACCATCCTGCCTTAAACACCTAGAAAGCAGGAAAAAAAGTAGATGAAATAACTATTTTC
Source organism: Ursus americanus (assembly GCF_024610735.1). Taxonomy (NCBI): domain Eukaryota; kingdom Metazoa; phylum Chordata; class Mammalia; order Carnivora; family Ursidae; genus Ursus; species Ursus americanus. The sequence goes on from NC_142137.1 coordinate 16,541,323, forward strand.
AGATATTGGAAAATAGGTACAGAACTGTTGGCCATTGGAAGGATGAAAACAAATGAACTACCTCTAGCAATCAATTTAGCTTTGGATATGAAGGTAATTCAGTTCCATAAAAGGGAGGAAAAACAAAACAGAATTTATGATGTGTCTCTGAGTGAAGGGACAGAGATTAGAAAATGGAGGAAATCAAGGTTTCTAGAATTTGCAGGGCAGAGTGTCAGACAGTTCAGAGCTAAGTAATAATTTCAGAAATTGGTATGGTCCGATAGAAATCTGTGCATGCACAGGATAAATGTACGTAAGTCTGGGTAAAAACAAATCCCAAGGAAAGGAAATTTAATGGAGAACTTTAAGCCAAAAAATTTCCGGAGGTCATACAATTCAATGAACTGTTTATGTTCCCACCAGCTGGCACAGAGTGACATTACTGAAATCATTTTCAATGTAGATCTAGATTCTAGATCTAAAATTTACTATCAATGTAGATCTAAATTCACTCTAAAAAATAATGAATAAGGTTCCAAAATGATCAAATTGGGTCACAAGCGAATGAACTGTTTTGTAGAACAAAGTCCAAAATACTAAAAGGGAATAAAATAAAATCCAGCATTTGACAATATGAAGCTTATGACATATGACATCTAATAAAATTTTGCTAGACACAGAAGAATAAGAGATGTGGACAATATAAAAAGAACCAAACAGAATGACTAGAAACAAACAAACGAAAAAATCCAAAATCCAAAACAGTATTTTCAAGGGATAGGACTAATAAGAGATTAGACATTGCAGGAAAAAAAGTTCAATGATTTGATGACATAGCAATGGAATGTAGCAAAATAAAGCCCAAATAGAAGACAAAACAAAATGAATGGGGAATCAGTACTTACAAGACATTATTGAGTAGTCTACCATAAATACAATTGGATTCCTAGACAGAATGGACTGAAAAATATTTGAAAAAGTAATCACTGAAAAAATTTCAAATTTGATCTAAAAAGGTAAAACCCTCATATTCAAACCCAAGCAGGATAAACTTAATAAAAACCGCATCATGAACATCATAATGAAACTGCTGAAAACAAGTGATGAAACAACCAGAGAAAAACAGAGGAGCAAAGATAAACTTCCATCAGAAATTATAGAAACCAAAAAATAATAGAATGATACTTGTTAAATGTAAAGAAAAAAAAAAAGACCGTATCAACTTATAATACCTATAAGTTTTATACCTAGTGAAAGCATCTTTCAAAAGTGAAAGAAAATTATTACTTTTTCAGACAAATGAAACCAGAATTTATCACCAGCAAACCTGCAGTATGAGACATGTAAAAGAAAGTTCAGGCAGAACTAAAATGATAAGCAGATGGAAACTTTAATCCTCACAAAACTGGGATAATAAATACATAAATAATGAGAAAGTTTTCTCATTTAAAAAGTTTAAAAAGATAATTGAATTTTCAAAAGAAAAAGTAATGACAATATACTGGGTTTATAACATATGTAAATAATATATGTTAATAAAAAACAAATGAAAGAAAAGTAGAAATGGAAGTATACTCTTGTGAGATTCTTATATTATTCAAGAAGTTGTTTAGGGGGCGCCTGGGTAGCGCAGTCGTTAAGCCTCTGAGTTCGGCTCAGGGGTGATCCCGGCGTTCTGGGATCAAGTCCCACATTGGGCTCCTCCGCTGGGAGCCTGCTTCTTCCTCTCCCACTCCCCCTGCTTGTGTTCCCTCTCTCGCTGGCTGTCTCTATCTCTGTCAAATAAATAAATAAAATCTTTAAAAAGAAAAAAAAAGTTGTTTAATATTACTGAAAGGAGTACTCTGAAGGATGCATATTTTCAACATTAAAGCAATTTTGACTTAAATAAAGTAAAGCTAAAAACTAACCAATAGTGTAGATAAAATGAAATCATAAAAGAGTCAAAGAAAGGAATGAAGAAAATAAAAACATATGGAACAAATAAAAAGTAAAAAGGAAGATGTTAGCTTAAGCCCAACCATATTGATTATCATAGTAAATGTATATAGCTAAACAATTAAAAGGTAGGGATATTTAGACTAGGTCAAAAACCAAGTCCCATTAATAAATTATATAGAAGAAAACTGTAAGATAGCAGGAGTGCTATGTTAAATCAAAAAAGTAAATAAAGTAAATTATCAGAGATAAAGAGGAACATTATATAACTATAAAGTGTTGAGTCATTAAGGCATAACAACTCTATGTGTGTATGCAAGAACAAGGATTTTACATGAAGCAAAGTTGACATAATTAAAAGGAGTAATACATGTCCATGATTAATTGATAGAATAGTAATTACTAGAACAATTAGAAAATTTATGAGTACATAGCAAATTTGAAAAAAGATATCAATTAATTTGATCGGATAATTGGAGAACGATCGACCCAACAATAGTCAGAATACGTATTCTATACCACATACTAGCCCACAGAGCAAGCCTTATTGACATCAGAGTATAGTCTCTGCTTATAGCATATTTAAATGAAAACCAATAACAGAAAGATAGTATATTTAAATGAAAACCAATAATAGAAAGATAGTATATTTAAATGAAAACCAATAACAGAAAGATAGATGAGAATTCTTCAAATATTTAGAAATTAAACATACACTTAGAAATAGATTATGGGTGAAAAAAAAGTAATCACAAGGAAAATTAGAAAATATTTTGAATGAATATAAATGAAAATGCAGCATATCAGAATCTGTAGGCTTCGGTTCAAGCAGCACTCAAAGGGAAATTTATAGTTTTAAATGCTAAAGTGAGGGGAAAAAAAGAATGTCTTACTTAAGCTTCAACTTTAAGAAACAACAACCAAAAAAAAGTTAAACCAAAACCAAATAATGGATAAAATCATAAAGATAAAAATCATTAAGATATAAAACAGACAAAAGTTTTTAGTAGCAAAGAAACCAAAAATTGCTTCTTTGGAAAATATCCATGCTCAAGGATTTACAGAAAATTTAGAAAAGAGTACTAGATACATAGAAAAAAGGTTACTAGAAAAAACAAAAGACATAGCATGTGAATTGAAGACATAGAAAAAGAAGATAGAATGAGAAAATCAGTATTTGAAAAAACTGGGCCAAGAATTTTCCAATATTGTTGAAAGATATAAAGCTACAAATGCAAAAGGCTTTTAAAATCAGAAGCAGGATAAATAAAAAGTACTTAGCCACATCACAATAATCCTGCCAGATACCATGATAAAGACAAAATGAAGACATTTTCAGATAAACAGTAACTAGGAGAATTTCTCACCAGGAGAAGAACATTAAACCAATGCTAAAAGGATTTTTGGGGCATAAAGTAAATGTTCTCAGAGGAAAGCACAAAACTGCATGAAGGAATAAAGTGCAATGAAAATGATAAAAATGTGGTTATTTAGAATTATTGATTGTATACAATAATAGACATACTTAAAATATATTAAAATGATAACACAGATGGAAGAGAGTGCTACGTAAGGAACTTTTCATTTCTGGAAGGCAGAAAACTACTAATTTATTGTCAAAATGTGCTTTGGTAATGTCTATGTTAACCTCTTGAAGCATAGTTTTTAAAATGTGTAACTAATAGAGGACAAAATGGAATAATAAGCTCATAGAGGAGAAAATGGAATAAAAAGAAATTCTTAGTCCAAAGTATAAAAAGAAAGAAAAAAATAGCAAGAACAAATTGGATAAATACAAAGCAAATAATAAGATAGTAGAAAGAGATAAAGAAAGGGGGGTTAATCAGAAGGGGAATGAAGCATGAGAGACTATGGACTCTGAAAAACAAACTGAGGGCTTCAGAGGGGAGGGGGGTGGGGGAATGGGATAGGCTGGTGATGGGTAGTAAGGAGGGCACGTATTGCATGGTGCACTGGGTGTTATACGCAACTAATGAATCATTGAACTTGACATCAAAAACCAGGGATGTACTGTATGGTGGCTAACATAATATAATACAAAAAATATTATTATAAAAAAATGGTAGATTTATGTTCCAATATATTCATTGTTTTATTAAATATAGACAGAGAATTAAGAGACAAATGTCTGGTTAAAAAATAAAAACACTATAATATGTAGTTCTTACAAGACAGGATAAATAACAGAACACAGAATGCAGAGGTACACATTAAAACTTGCTGTTAACTATTCCAATAAAAAGATAGTGGAATTTAAAGCAAGAATACGTTCCTAAAGAGGAAGATTTCATAATGATTAAAGCATCTACTAGGAAAATAAAACATTTGTAAATTTATATACAGATAATAATGTAACATCAAAATAGACAAAGCAAAATCTGAAAGGACTATAAAAAGAATATTCCAGAATCATATGTGGAGATTAAATCCATTTCTTTGAGTAACCAATAAAATAAGGAGACAAGAAATTAATATAACAATAGAAGATATGAAAACCACAATTAACAAATGTTATCTAATTGATCTATTTAGAACACTGAACTTTAAACATCAAAATACATTTCAATAAAACAGATGTTAATAAATTTCAAAGAATTGAATTCAGAGTGTGTTCTCCGATGAAGGTGAAATTAAGGTTAATTTTATTAATAAATAATATAACTAGGAACCACCAATTGTTTGGAAATTAAGCACTACACCTCTAAACTATCCATAGATCAGAGAAATTATGGAGTAAATAAGAAATTATTGTTCCTTGAATAACAAAAATATATTGAAACCCATGGGATACAGCTAAAGCCTGCTTAGAGGGAAATATATAGCCATAAATGCATATAACAAAAAAAGGCTGAAAATCAATGATCTTAGAATCTATCTCAATAGACTAGGAAAATAACAAGAACTAAATTCAAAGAAAGTAACAATGGAGAAATATTGAAATATGAATGAAAATTAATAATGAAGAAACAAAATCGTAATTGAAAAATTAGCCCAGACAGGAGATGGTCCTTTGGAAGGACTGATACCTCCCAAGATTGGTCAAAATAAAAAAAAGAAAGATGGTACAATGTACCAATAACAGGGATTTTTAAAAAGGTACAACACCAGAGATCCTGAAATAATGTGAACAGTTATCAACCCTAATAACATAAACAAATATGCCAATATGTTTGAAAATGCCTATAAAATTCAAATTCCTGGAAAACTACAAGCTGTCAAGCTGGATACAAAACGTAATGTAAACATGGATACTGTTCTATTAAAGAAATTGTACTTTTTAACCTCCCATAAAGAAAACTCCACGTAGGGGCGCCTGGGTGACTCGGTCAGTTAAACATCGGCTTTTGGTTCAGGTCATGATCATGGGGTTCTGGGATGAGTCCCACACTGGCTCCCTGCTCAGCGGGGAGTCTGCTTCTCCCTCTACCCTTTCTCCTGCTCATGATCGCTCTCACTCTCTTTCTCTCTCTCTCTCAAATAAATAAATAAAATCTTAAAAACAAACAAAAAACCCCCAAACCTCCAGGTAGATAATTTTAACCTCAAAGGAAAAGACAACAACAATTTACCCAAACTTTTCCAGGGAATTAAAAAAAAATTTTTCCATCTCATAAATATGTATTTTGTGAGACTAGCATAAACTTTATATCAAACCTGACAAGGACTTTACAAGAAAGGAAAATTACAAACTAATCTTTAACGAACATAAAGAAAAAAAATCATAAACTCAGTGTCAGCATATGAAGTCCAACAGCAATGAAAGTTTTAATATGAAACAAAAAGATTTATTTCAGGAATCTAAGTTTGTTCAATATTCAAAACTCAATCAGTATATTTTACTCCATTAAACAAATAAAAGAAAAATCAAATGATCATTTCAAAAGATGCAGAAAAGCATTTGATAAAATTCCACACTGATTTGTGATAAAAACTCTTAGCAATCTAGGAGCAGAAAAACATTTTCTTAATCTAGCAAAGGCATCTACAAAACTTATAATATTGTGAGTACTGAATTGTGAATTAAGTTTTCACTTACTGGACTGCTAGATCCAACACCTCTACTCGTAAATATATAAACACTTCCACAGTGCATAGTTGTGTGTCCAAGACATATAAAAGACCATTCATAAAAAGACATTTGAATAGTTTTAACTGGAAACAACCCAAATCTCTATCTGTAGTAGAATAGATAAATAAATTGTTACATATTCAAACAATGTAACACTGTACAATAATAAAAATGAAAACACTACTGCTCCATACAAAAATATGGATAAATTTCACAAATGTAATATCGAACAAAAGAAGCTTAAGCAGAAAGAATATGAGTAATTCCATTTATGTGAAGTTCAAAAACTATCTATGGTAATAGAAGTCAGAATAATAGTTCCATTTGCAGAGAATAATGAGAAAGTAGGATAAGGGTAACTTGAGGCCTCCAGGCAATTTTTATTTATTAATCTATGAATATATGGGTATACTCGCTTTAAAACAGTTAATCAAGATGCATTCTTACGATTTGTGCACTTTCCTGAATGTCTGCTTGCTATGGATTGAATTGTGTCACCCCAAATTCATATGTTGAAGTTCTAACCCCCAGTGTGATTGTATTTGGGGATGGGGCATTTGAGAAATAATTAGGTTTAATTGAGGTCATAAGTGTAGGGCCCTCAGAGAAAGCACTCTCTTTCTTTCTGCTATTAGAAGACTCAGAGAGAAATGGTCATCTGCAAACCAGAAAGGGAGCATTTTTTAGAACCCGATTATACTGGCACCCTTATCTCAGACTTCCAGTCTCCAGAATGATGAGAAAATAAATTTCTGTTGTTTCAGCTGCCACCCAGGCTATGATATTTTGTTATAGCAGCCTGAACTAAGACAGATATTTTACTTCCATAAAAATTTACTTATAAAAGAAAGTAGAAAAACGTATACTGACAAGTTTTAGGAGTGGTAGGATGGTGTAGATATTGGCAGGGACTTAAGATATTATCATAGAAGTGATCCTTTTTTGACTAGTTTTTGAACGAAGAGTACAAGAAGTCAGCAGCAGTAAGAGTGAGTTTGAGGCATATTAGAAATCAGTAATAGTAAATGGCCAGGGATGCCATCTGAAAATTGGGGTTTTATATGAGGATTTGCAATTACTATAGATTATTATGCCTGAGTAGGACTAGTTCATGACGGAAGGACCACAATGCACCCCGGAGACAAGGAAATTTTATGGAACACAATAACTTTGGAATGTTGATTATGCTTAGTTAACGTGTAAATAATTATTGACATATTCTGTGTAGATCTTTGATGTTTGCTTTTAGAAATCACTTTCATCCTTACTCTATGTTCTTTCTAGTGATCCAAATGTACTGTTAGAATGGTGTTGTCTTCTTGCTTTGGTGGACATTTCTTTGAGAAGAATTTTAAAAAATACTCACAGAAACATGCTGATGTCTAAGATCTTAGGACCTAGCTTTGAATACCATTGCTAGTAGCAACTAGAGCATTTTTCAGGTAGCAACCTATCATGCAGATTTAATCACTCTGCCTATTGCCATTGCCCATGATGTGTGTGAAAGCCAACAACAGAAGAAAAATCAGAACTGTGAGCAACGAAAAGATGTATTTGTCCCAGAACAGCTAAATTTAGGAGCACCAAGGAGTTCTATCAGGGCCCAACAAAACTGCCTGAAGGTAGAGCTGTGTTGGTGGTGCTGACTTAATATGGCTAAGTTAGAGGTATGCTGACTTCTGAAAGATTTGTGTGGTTATGACAGTGGTGACAGTCATTAATTGCAAGATACCAATAGACACAATTAGGAAATATATGATTTCTTTAACAACAAGACTATGAAAATTTATAGATATAAAGAATTCCTGAAAGCAGAAGACAGATAGCAATCTCCTAGTAGGAGATGTTACTTTCTTGACTCTCAAGTTCCCTATATGGACGTGCACAACAACCAATGCATCTATCTTATCAGACTAATCCATCCTGTTCTTTAAGGAGTCAACTTTGAGTCTTTCTAAGCATGGTTAGAGAGTTGAAATAAATCTTTCTGATCATGTATAACAACAGTAGTCTCAGCATACTCCTGAGAAAGTTCTGGAGGATGAGTAAAATCAGAGGTCAGTGGCAGGAGTTGAAGGGATCTGACTATCCTAAGTAGGATTTGGCTTTGGATCTGAAGTCTTGTCCCACTACAGCTATGAATTATGCACAATATGTCAATATAGCCAGTGACCAGATGACTAACTCCTTCCCATTATAGCAGATTTACCTGCCTGTATAGCCAGGAGAATGACTGTCACAGAGAAGGCACTCAATGGAGATTTGTTAAATAATTGCACAAGTTTTGTAGAAGAATATTTTTTTCCTGGAAGTAAACTGAAGGCTTTGAGGACACAGATGATATTTTCATGTCTTCTTCCGGTGTGAGGCAATTATTTTGAATAGGTAAGGAGAATGTTCTATCAAGACAGAAAAACCTATAATTATTATTTTGTGGCCCATAGATGATAAATTCAGACAAATTGCCACCTGAGTGGTGATAGAGTTCTTCTTAGAACATCAAAGGAAGAGTATATTTATAGTAGACTCACTGAGCTGATTAAAAAGAATTTAAAAGAACATTTGAGAAGGATAAATAATTCCAATCAATATTTTATAAACTGGATACTACTCAGTTTAATAACTACAACATATGTAGGATAATGGAGTCAAGGAAGCAAGCATGAGCAAGTCATATGGCCTAGTGAAAATATGAAACTGCATCAAGAAAGTACCCAGTAATTCTAAGGAAGAAACAACAGAGGAAAGAAAGGATCAGGACACAGAAGAGTTAATATTTTTACAAATTTATATACACATATAATCACATATATGTATATATATATATATACAAATCATGTATATATATATGAATATATGCATATGTCATAATCAGCCATGTTTTATATGGTTTATTTATTAAAAACCTAAAATATTATATTTTACATGATTTATTAATAAACCTGAACTGCTAAATAAAGTAATAATATTATTATTAATAAATATTATTATTGAGAAAGTATGTTTGTATATGTGGGTGTGAATCCATAGCCCAGCCAAAAGGAAGGTATACCTTAAACTTTCTTGTTATCAATAATAGGACTGGCCCAGTGGCAGAGTCAATGATGAAGAACAGTGTTGTTTGTTATATAAAAATAATCTAAAATTCATTTGATATGTTTTTACTCCCATGGTCTCATAAGGGTGAGGAAGTAGTGTGACAAATTCTACTGTTTTGTATAAGAACTTATACATGAAGTAGAAATCATGTCAACCTTGAAAGAAAATCACATTTTTATATTAGAATTTTAAATATTCACATGAATACATAGCCAAATATGATCACCTTACAATTCCAGTCAGTGGTGTTCACAGAGTTCAGAGAAACATGAGTATAATTCCATGCCCAGGGATGCTGAAGATGAATACAGTTAAAAAATGATGGAGGGAGAAAAAAAATGAAAAGGAATTGTGATTTATAATTTAAAATAATTATAATAAGAAAGGCAGGAGTCATAGGATGTTACCAGGGTGCAACTCTGTGTATTATCCACACCCAAAAAGCATATAAACACAAGTCAGATAAGGAGTTTATAACCAAAGATAAGTTCCATTGAGTAACACATTTGTGACAACAATGCTAAAACTTGTGCCCCAAATCTTAATCTTCGCAGAAAAGTGATCAGGGCAAATAGGCCCTGGGAGGCAAAATTTAGGACAAGAAGAGACTAAATCCTCTGCCTTTAAGAAAACATATGTTATGACAAAAAGAAGGAAAAACCCAAATTACTTAATTCCTTGTTGCTTTACTGTGCTTTTTTAAGGAAAAAGTTCATCTTTCTACAAAGAAACTATAGTTTATGTATGTTTAAGAACTAAATGAAGTAGGCCAGTCAAATGGGGAAAGGGACAGAATTCATGAAGAATGATAAAACTGAAGATGTTTCAATTGGAAAAGGTAAAATTTGAGAATCATGTTATAGTTGTTTTCAACATTTTGCAGGTCAGGCATGCAAAAATGTAGTCTATGTATTCATAGTAAGCTACGTGATATATTTGACTGCTAAGTAGGCAAATTGTCCATAGTATAAATGGCAGTGATTTAATAACAACAGAAAGGATATGAACTAAACAAGTAAGATCTTCTTTACTGAAAGTCTTTCAGCAGACTACTCAATAGGCAGAAAAGGATTCCTTCTGTGGAAGACATGATGCCTCTTAAGATCCTTTTCATTTCTGTTTATTTGAGGATATTGTGAAGTTAGATGTTATGACAGTGACAAGTGAGTCTGGGAAACAAAAACTAGAGATAATAGTCAGAGGTCAAGCATATGGAACTGAATGAGGGTCTAGATAACCAGTCTTAGATTCCAGTTTTCAGATCTGAGTAGCAGAAAGATGGACACACAATGGGAATTCCAAGAGAATGCAAGTGACTTTAAGAACTCTTGCTGAATTGGGGCATTCATTAGAGAATTCTTGCCTTCCTTCACAAAGACCGTGGGACGTTAGTGTTAGTGGTTTTTGGGAAGGAAGTACAAAATGGACTGGAATAATTTAGTCAGTCCAGAGACTGAAACAACTATTGAAGACTTATGTTGTTACGATGTCCAAGACAGGTTTCATGAAAATTACAATAAATCAAGTAACAAAATGAAAGCTGATCAAATAAATACATACTTTTTGAAAGCTACATAAGTTATACTAATACCTAAAGAACATAGTTTATCATGTGTACTCCAATAGCTAACATTTATTGAGAATATGTGTATATTAAGCAATTTACATATATCATCTTTTCATTTTATCTTTTATATTATCTCTGTGAAGCAGAAATGATTATTATCATAAGTTTATGAACAAGGAAACTGAGCCTTAAAGCCGTTATGTAATTTATCCAGGAATGGAGCTGAAAAATGGTAGAACCAGTAATCTGTAGGTGATGGTGTTGTATATTACTGATGTTGTTGAAAATCAAACTACTCTGAATTGTAGCTCTGGGAACAAAGAAATAGAAACTGATTCAAGATGGCCCGTGTGCCTTTTCGAAGGTTGGCAATAAAATGGCACCAAACTCTGGATCCAATCAAATGTTTAGTACTGTCCAACCTCCCATATGGTTGGGAGGTCTGGATCTGTCACAGATGTCGCAGGCAGCTTCCCGCATCACCTGCAAGACATATGTGACATAAATGGGAAAGCAAGATTACTAAAAGTGTGCCCCCAGTTGGGCCTATAACTGTGAAGTGAAGATCAGCACAGCAGCAAGCATGGGAACTGGGCAAACATGGGGGATGGTTCACTTTAAGCCCTGAGTCAGCTGCTCAACAGCAAGCTGAAATGGGGGCACTAAGAGTAGGCAGGGCTGGCAAAAGAAAAGCTCCAAGGACACATTGAATCACAACTTCTAACAATGTGGCATGGCTGTGCAAACAACATCAGACAGGCCAAACTTACATGCAAAAAATCAAAGACTGAGTGACTCATTTTGGGCAAATGTGTCTGGCAGCGTAGAAGGAGGAAAGGCAGGGCTGTAAGTACAATATGCTCTACAGACAGAGGAGAGAGTCCCAGCCCAAAGACAGTTTCCATGTGTACAAAGTGTGGAAAATCTGAGACATGCACTGGGCTCTTCAGCCACATTCTCACCCTGAGAAAGTAATCAGCCAGCAGAAAAATCTCCAATTTAAATGACAGCAAAATGTATGCTTGGAATTATATGACCAAATTGGCAACTGAGATATTCTAGGGACTTAATTTGCACATTGAGTTTTAATAGTATTATATTTGTATAGCAGATTATATAACCAAAAATGTTAATGGAAAAATGATTTTATTTGACTGGGAAATTGGCACCCCAACTAATTGTCTGAAAAGGAGCCAATTTTAAAATTCAGATGCTGTTTAAATGAACTGTTATTGGCTGAATTAGGATTTATTGTGTAAAATACACAGTTTTTAAAAATAGCCTAAGGAAAGAAAAAGGACTCAGTGAACTAAGTTTGTGTACTTTACTATGTTCTGGAATAGATTTCAGGGTGGTACAAACAAGACCATTGGAGAAGAATATTGGGGTGGGAAGGGGATGGAAGATGAACAAATGGTCTGAAATGAACATGCAATATGAATGTGTATGTGGTCTGAGTAAATAGGAGAATGGCTTGTCATCTGTCTGCCATTTAGCCAGATAGCAAATCTCTATTAAAATATTTGATTACCTTTTATAAATGACTTGGACTTTTATGTGCTTATTTCATGTAGGTTAGGATTAAGTGCCACACATATTTTGGAATGACCATATTTTTGGTGTGGTATTTAGAGTCCTTGAAACATTAAGAAAATTAGAAGTTTGTCATTAATGTTTGTCATTAATGTCATTAATGATTTTTCTTATCATGAAATTAGCTATAACTGGCCAAAACTAAATAAGAAATAAGGTTAAGTGGCAGTTATTTTTTATAGGAGAAAGCTTTGCAAATAATAAACTTTTTATTGTTTTTAAAATATTCCCTTTCTTAGCCAAGTGTAATGAACTTATTATGTTGGTTAACACACCCCTTTTCAGGAGAAGCAAAGATCTTGTAAATAATGGTTGAAATTGCCCCCTTCATTTAGGAGTGTGGAGCCTCTTTTTATTAAATGCCTTCAGGATATGGAAAACATGAGATTTCCCTAGAAAGTCAGGCCTTTTCTTCTTTACCCCACCCCCTACCAGCCCTACTTTTTAAGACAACGTCTTCAAGTTGCCATAGACCAACTGTGAGTGTTAAATGAATATCTTTGACAGGAGCTAAGTCTTTTGGGCATTGAAATAAGGTTTTCCTCCTTTTTTGGCATGTGAAGATTGAGAGTGTGCTTTGACACCAGTAGCAGAGGATGTGAGCAAAGCAACTTTCAGAGCATCAGAAGTGTCAGCAGAAGGAAAAATCAGCACAAGTAGAAAGCATCAAGGTAATTTTCCCACCTATAGTATTCCATAAAGTCACTCAGCTCATTGCCACTCTTGTCTGATAGAGCTTCCTTCTCTGTTGTTAAATGCCACATAAACTATCTGTCAGCCTCTAGGGCTTTTCAGTTATACAGAAAGAAACACAAAGGTGGAAACAAAAGCAGCAATGTATTGAGCTCAAGTAAAATTTTTTTTAAAAATAGCATTTCATATTTCATTAATAAGTATTTATTTTGGGGAATTTCCCCCTGAATATCACATAGCAGAATACCTATTATGTTTGATTGAATTTCTTTAAGAGATGAAAAATATCCATTTCTATGTGGGGAAGGGTTTTCTTCTATTTATCTGGTGTTTGATTTTAGATTTGAAATTGAAAAGTGTGATTCTATTTCTGCATTTTGAATGTGTTAAGTTCATTGCTAATGCTAAAGTTTCTTAAAGTTTTTATTAATATATAATATACATAAATGGAAGTATACCTATCATAAGTGTAGAAGTGGTAATTTTTTTCAAACGGCACATGTCCATGTAACTGGTACCCAAATTAAGAAACAGGAAAATTACTCATGCTAAGTTTTTCAATAGTTGCATTTTCCAAATGCTTTCATTTCTATGGCTTTTCAGTTCTTGGGGGAAAAAGAAGTGACCTCCTTAGAATGGCAACACCTGTACTAAAACATCTATTTTCTCAATATATTCCCTAATAGCATCATTGAATAATTTTCATTAATGTTTAATTCATTGCACATAGTAACCTGTATAACTATAAGAAAGGACAGAAATTAGCATTGCAGAGTATGAACATTTGCTACATGGCAAAACTGTTCTTTTTGGCAACCATTTTGCATTTTTAAAGCCACAAGCACCCTGCTTACCAGAATTCCGAACACAGGAGCAGCGAAATGGGAGGAAGGTGCTGTGACTTAAAAAGAAGGAGGGCTGAAGGGTTAAAGTCATTGCTGAATGACTTCACTGCTGCCCCTTATTCATAGTCTCGGCAAATGAATGAGGAGAGCCCCATGTGGGATTACAGACTTGCTGGGAATGGATGAGAAACCTTCTGCTCTGCTGGAGTTTGTAAGTAGTTTCTAAGAACTGATTTCTGCACAAGTGAAATTGATTGGATTGTTTTATTTTTCTTCTGGCAAGAAATGTTTTCATCTCTGCGTATCCCTCTCCCTGTTCTCTTTGGCTGGCTCAATGACAAAACCTTCTGAAAGACCCAGATACAAGTCATCTCTTGTGTGAAGTCTTCCTGATTACCCTGTCTCAGCCCCTGCCCCTTCCTGGATTATGGGACCTTATCCACCTTCACTACTTGCACAATCCCTCAGAGCTATAGTAAACTTTTTCAGTCTCTGCCACTCACACATTCACTAGGTTGTGATCTTCTAGAGAACACAGACTGTGTCTTTCCAACTTTGTATGTGACTGTCCCAGGTTGCTTTACTACTTCAAATCTGAATATAAATGAAACTCAATTCCAGGTGTGAAAGACCACAGGCAGATTTGTAGGTGAGGCTGAGACTACCACTAAGCATAATCACCTAGAGTTCTCTACTGTTATCAGAGTCTTTTCTTCAGACTGACCTACTAATTGTTTAGCCAGCAACCCACTGCTGAGCTGGGGATGAGCTACCACTCTCCCACACTGTCCTGTTAAGCATTATGATGAAAGAAGACAGACAGCATTTGCCATTAAAGTATCCTCTAAAAAACTTGTGTCCTAGAAAAATAAGTGTCTGGATCTTGGAAGAGAAGAGTAAAATAAAAACCTCCGCCCCTTAATGGTTTTGTAAATTGACAAACACTTCATTTTCTTCCTTTCTAAAAATAAAAAGTAAGCAACAATAACACAAACTATAGCCCCTATTAATATCAACAAAGGGAAAGGAAAAGAAAGGGTCTGAAATCCATTGTTCTTTGGAGTCCTAGGTGGCTCCCATTGCTTTCTCTCTTCTTGAGGTCAATCAGAGGTTCTCTTGCTTTTTCTTTCTACATTCTACCTTTCAACATTTTATTTTCAGAGGATGGGCATAGTGGTTCCTTTAAAAGGCATATTACACTTTTATTGGTGACCTATATGTATTTTATTCTTTGGAAATACTACGTAAAATTATATGGCAATTTGAATATATTCAAATGAATATAGATACATTTAGGCATTGAAGGCATTGACTTATCAATACTAGACATAATATGCACAAGTCAAATTGCCTAGGTTTAATTCTGACTTTCAATTAAAATGCATTTGCTCTTGGGCAAGTTATTTAACCTTTCATCTATATAACTGGGATAATAAAATACATCTCTCAGGTTGTTGTGAGAATTAAATGTGTCAGGATATTTAAAGCTCTTATAACAGTGCATGGCACATGGCAAATGTTTAATAAATTTTAGCCATTATGTAATAATAACTACCATTATATTATATATAATATGCTAGCACTAATAATAAATAATTAAAAAGAAAAGGGACAAGAGATTTCAAAATGAAACATTTGGGTATTATGAATAAGAATGTATCTGCCTGTAGTTAACAGCTAAGTCTTTCAAATTCTGAATGATATTAAACAACAACAACAAAAAAAGGTTTTCTTTATCCAAGAATCATAAACAGGGACTGGCAGTGAGAGCTGAATTCCTGTATTGTTCTTTGTTATTCTCCTTACATATAGTCAGGTGTGTTTAATAGCTACTCAGATATTAAGTGTAATAATATTGTAGTAAACAACTCTTATTTAAATGGACCATATGGAAGATTATTATTTGATGATATTTTATGCCCATTGGTAAAATGCTTTTGTGTTATAATGAAAGATCTATACACTGGTAAAATTTAGAATTAGGTTTTATAACACTTAGTGATAATATGCTAGCATAATGAAGATCATGTCTCTTAAAAAAAAAACCAAAAACCTTAAAAAATAGCTTATTCTCAGAATATTTTGTGACCTTGAAAATAATTTTGGTGGCATTAGTGGCTTAGCATTTTTGACTACCATGTTTTCCCCATTTTTTGGCCTGAATTGCCTTTCTTCAAAGTTTTGAGATATCATGATTTTCTTTACAAATAGAGATGTGAGGCTCTCCTATCAGAAGCATTTAGTGTGATCTGATCGGGGGTAAGTTGCTGGTTACGAGAAATAGATGCTTCATTTGCATTGCACCATTTATGAAATGTAGCAATACCAAAATACTCTAATGACACTTACTGATAAACCTTATAAAAGATGAATAACGTAGTTAGAAATTATAAGTTGGTTTACAATACAAAGATATATAATGAATATGCAAGAAGCCTCAGTTTCTGGTATATAAATAATGGCACTAAGCAGGGTTAGTCTTTCTCATTTCGTACTTTCAAAAATATACACTGTGATTAAAAGAATCTGAGATAAAAACGAATTTAAATATACTTTCCTAAAGTGTTGATCTTAATAGGTTTTTCTAGAAAGTACATGTGATATTGTTTTTCACCATCTCACAAAAGTTTTACATAAGTAGCATTTGAAAGCAAATAAACAGTAATTATTATTGACCTTTTTATAATGGTCAGAACCTGTAGGTAATAAGCCATGTTTAAATCTTTCGAGGATCTGAAGTAACTAAGGAGAATCATCATAATTAGGATACTTTCATTGTGTAGTTACATATGTTGATTTTTAAAGCATTTATTTTGCCAAAAGAGGGAGAAAATAGGAGATACATGCAAGCAGACAGAAGCAATAGAGAAACGTGTTTCATACTAATAATCTTTCAGATATATTTGCTCCCAATAGGAGCCTGTACAGATACCTGAAAAGGTGAAATCAGATTGGTCTGGTTTAATGTGGGGAGTGGGTATCCCTGAAAGTGGGACTAGATCATTATTGTTGATGATAAGTTACTGTTATTTTGAATGAGAATATCATTATGTAATATATTTCTTAAATTGTTGAGCTTTTTATTTAACTTACATCAGTTTCAAACTTGGGGGTTGTTATGCTTGCTTTTGGTCATTGCTAAAACTCTTACTGTTTTTCTGAGAACCATATACTCTCTGCTTTTTTGCCCTCCCTCTTCTGCTTCCCCTTTCCTTGAAGTGTTTCTTTTGTTTGTCTCCATTACACCAGCATGCAGGGACACAGTGTTTCTGCACAGTGGGAGTTGGCAATCTCCGAAGAGGCTTTCCAGCATTGCTTTTTAGACTGAAATCATTACAATTTTCAATAGCTACTTGGATTAAAAAAAAAAAAAAGAAACTAGCGCATTATTATTCTCAAAACCATCTCAATGTATAAAGAGGCTATTTGCTTGGTCCTCCCACATCTCCCCCTTCCCTCCCTCCTCTGGCAAACCTTACTCATCCTGTTCCTTGTCTCTCTAGATGCCTTTCCTTCACACCCAAGTTTAGTTTGTATGGTCCTGATTCACTAATTCTATTCAAATTGAGTACACAAATTCATTTTTTTCCTGTTGGTTCTGAATATTTTTGCACTGCTTATGCAAAGGATTGTAGTCAGATATATTTTACATTCGCTGATATTTAAATTATTACCTTTGAGAATGTGAAATACACCAGCACTGACCCAAAATCATGTTTTCAAACCGAGGAGTTATTAACATGAGTTAATGGGAAAGTTGCTTTAGAAATGATCCTACAACTAATTTTGAAGTAGGTGGAAATCCTTATTTATAGTTATTCATGTATCAAACACTCCTACCCTCTGTTTTTCTCCAGGTCCCGAGTGCCTGCTTTTCACCAGTAGTAACGTTTGTTTCTGCACATACCCACTAGTGACCCTAAGCGCACAGTGGAAACCCAGGGCATGAGGAGCTGTTTGTAATGCCTTCACCCCATGAAAGGGATTAGTGTATGCGAACACATAATATTTCCAACAGGGGCTTGATAGTGTCGTCATAGGATTTATTTGTTCTCTTCGGTGAGCATAACTATAAATAATGAAAGGGAATGGCATGAATAAAGGGGAGAGTAATTTATGTACTTTATCAAAGCAGCACAACCAATTTAAATCCTGCACCCCATCCAGATGGATAAATATTCAAATAAAATCAAAACAGTGTTTTTCATGGCTAGGTAAATGCAAAAATGTACTAAAAAAGGAAATGTAACAAACATGTAGTAATTTGTTATTGAGGTCTCTTATTCTGATGTCTTTTGAAATAAGTACTCAGCTAAGTGAGATAGGGTATATGTGTTCTTATTTGAAGCTACTGTGCTCCCTGGACATGCCACAGAGTTCCCCAGATGATGTCAGTAATACTACTTACTCCACTTGTGTACTGCTAGTCATCAGGACTCAGATGCAATAACCAGGAGAGAGTCAATGATTTTTTGTTCTTTGCTCATACTATTTCTTATCTCTAGAATACTTTGATCTTTGCACCAGATTAGAAATAATTGGGGAAATTTATGAGCATGAAAGTCAAAGGATTTCTCTCCATTTGTTAAATTCTGATTTTACTTCTCAGAGTTTTATCCAACAAGAACAGATGCAAGTTTACCTAAAATCAAGTTCTTAGAATACATCACATCAAATTTTTTCATTTCAAAATTCTGATTATAATTCAAGGTCTAGATTAAATGAAATTTTTCCACAAAGCTTTTTTGAGTTATTTTGGACATACTTTTTACTTCTTTTAGAACTCTATGTCCCCATGTTTGTACATTTCTCATAGTGCATGTTAAGTTGCTTCTTACATCTTAAGTATTTGTATAACATCTCCATTCTCCTATAGTTTCTGAATTCTGTAAGGACTAATCTGATGTGTCCTTTCTCATTTCAAGCTCCTCCAAACTCCCCACTCAGTACTTTGTACACTGATACTTGTTGAACATATGACTAAAAAATAGAAAATTACTATGCTTTAAGATGTCTTTTGTGTATCACTTAACTTCCTATATCTGTATATCCATTACAAAACATAGCAATCATGGCATTTATTATAAAAGACTGATATGGAAATAAATCAGTACTTATTATTGTTTACAGATTTAAGAAGCCATATATCTACATTAGTATGATAGTATTACAGGTAAAATTCTCTTATTTAAAAAAAGAATCCAGAAAAAATTAGTAAAAAAAAAATTTAGCCTTTCTCACACTCTGCCAATAGGACTATAACATGAAATAGCATGAATAGTTCAACTGTAGTATCATATCTGCAAATTATAGCTCTTCGAAATGCACCAATTGCTCAAAAGGTTATGAATGATGTCATTTGTACCCATATAGGGAAAGGCTCTTGCCTGACTTTTCAGATCTATTTACAGAGATCCAAAATGTTCTGCCCATTTGTTTATCTAAAATATGTTCCTTCCTGAATGCCAGAAAGGAATTGCTACTGTAATCCCAGGTATCAATTTGCTTCCTGTAGGATATTGCCTTATGATCCCTGCTCGGTTTCTTTTTATTTTTTTATAATCCCAAACCCTAGAGGCATCATTTCAGCCTAAGTCAGTGATTTAGAGGCTCTCATGCTTTTATTTATAAATGTATATGCCATAAAAAGTTACATAGCCTGGAATATAATGAAAACTGGTCACAAAATTTTGCTTTGAAAATCACAAACATGTCCTAGTAAATATAGTTTCTGCCCAACCATTTATTTTCTTGGTACTAGAGTAGCTGCCTGCTTGCATATGTCTGCACCAGGTTCAAATCTACGTTAGCATGTGGGAATCTGATTTTTGTGGGTCATACAACACATTCAGCATATTGCTTAATGGGTTGCCAACTTTCTCAATCATTCTTTCTGTGCAAATTTGAGGCTAAATGTAAGACCTAAAAGGGTTACCTTTAGGCTGGGCATATGACAATACGTGTCATGATTTTGTTCTCTTTGGGTCATTGTCAAGGACCCAATATTAGATTGTGATGAAGAACTCAATAAACTAACCATTATTAAGGTCCAGAACCTTACCAGGTGCTTTACATATATTATTTTATTCCATATCCAAATAGACCCATGCAGTAGCAAATAAAAGGCCAAAAATTGAATGAAGGGGGAGGTATATCTGAGTGGCTCAGTTGGTTGAGCTTCTGGCTCTTGATTTCAGCTCAGGTTATGATCTTGGGGTCCTGAGACGGAGCTCTGCATTGGGCTCTGCTCTGAGTGTGGAGCCTGCTTGAGATTCTCTCTCTCTTTCTCTCTCCCTCTGCCCCACCCCCACTCATGCATGCATGCCTGCACTCTCTCTTTCTCTCTTAAAAAAAAAAAAAAAGAGAATTGAATACTGGTCTGCCTGACTTATTTGCCTGGTTGGAAGAGTTATTCTTGACGTCACTTTGGTCATTTGCTTCCAGGAAATGAAGAAAAGAATTGACTATTTATGATTAGAGTCTACTCTATTTAATCTGCACTTGAACAAATGGAGACCGTCCAAGTAACAAAAATGTGGCTTAATGGAGGGGTGGTGAAGAAGGAGGAGAGAAGCAAAGAAAAGAAGGAAGGAAAAAGAGGAAAGGGGATTGGGGGACGGGAAAGAAAGAGAAAGATTTCCAAAAAAGTTTTTAAAATGTACCTTTTTAGTTTAAGATAGGTTAAATAAGGCCTACTGTTTTTGATTTAAATATATTAGTTTCAATTGAAGCACTCATGCTGACATAATAAAAGTGTTTTAAGGTAATGAATCATTATTTTAAAGGTCACCAATTAAACTCCTTCTCCTGAATAATTTTCCACCTGCCATTTTGCAGGTGGACAGCCCCACATGCATGGCTTTATCAACTCAGGCTGTAGTCTGTAATGGTGCTAAGCATTTAGGTGGAAACAAACACACTTTCAAGACCCCAGATGCATGGCAAACCCTGTCACTTAGAAATATTTAGATGTGTCTGGCATGAGAAGTAGTTTTCTTTTTCTCAGTTTTCGTGTGACCCTAGGATACATCCCAGAGAAATTGGCTGCAGATGATGAAAGTAAACTGGTTTCTATCCTATGTTGGGGGTCTTAATTTTGCATTTTATACATGTACTTGCTTTTAGGGGGCTATTTGTCTCATACTATTTATTTTAGTTCAGGTGCTCATTTTCCTATACTGATAAGCAGGACCCAGAGCTGAGCCTGGCATGGCATTACGTCCAGAAACATAGAAGAACCTTGGCCAGGCCAGAATATGCCTGTGGACCTCAGTGAGTAGAACCCAGATGGTGGCAGTGAAAAGATGAGTCCTAAAAGGGGAACCTGAACCAGAAAGCAGTGTAGGGATGAAGTTAGGGGCAGTTATGGGTTTTGTGAGGTCCAAAGCTCATACAAATATGGGAAGGGGGGTTCTTTTTGAAAAACAAAAATTCTTACTTTTCAGTGTATCTAAAAAGAAAGCTTTAATGAAAATGTTGTTAGTTCCCCACTCACACCCATGACCTATGGCAAATGAGGGACCTTGAAGCTTAAGCTTCTTATAAAGTTGCGTCTGGACTAGAGGACAGTCTCCAGAGATTAGACACAGGATGGATGGATCTAGTGTAAGAACCAAAGGACTTGAGACCAGGATCTGGATGAAAATTCAAAGCAGAGTCTAGGGGAGGCAAGATGGTCAACTAAAGAATACAATAACAATGATTATTTATAGCTCAGCCATGGCCTTCTGCAGGGAGTGAGGATGGCAACTGTTAAAGATGTTTTTTGGGGCTGGACAATGCACATGGATATGTCCATTAAAATAAATGTTTTAGGGTGAACCAACACAGGAAAATTAGGGTTTGAATTAATATTTCATGACTGATTTTTATCACTCAGAGTATATCTGAAGTCTGAGGTTTGGATAAAAACAAAAAATAAAGTTTTGTTACTGCCCCATAGGAGCTTGAAATAGGTAACAACATTGAGGGGGAAAAATTTACTGGTAGTTTTCTAACAGCTTGTTTCTTACCTAATATTAACCCACTGGGCATATTGGAGCTGTAAGGAATCTGGACACAATAGTAAGCTCTGGTTGAAAAAATTGCACCGATCAATAGCTTGCATTACTGTAAAAATCCTTCTGGGCTTAAAATTTTATTTTCTTGTATTATGATAGAAACCCTGAAGAGCAAGAATGAGGGCTAATCAAAGAAATAGTAGAAAACAGCATATGTGTCCCAATACATGATGGTCTCTATCAAGGACATTATGGGTTCCACACGGAACGCTATATAGCAGTAGTTTTTTTTTTTTTTTTGTTTTTTTGTTTTTTGTCTTAAGTCTCCACTGTGCTGTTTCTGGGTGTTTTTTTATAAAGATTCTTCTACTAACCCAGTAAGCTCAGCAACATAGCTTAAAATAGAAAAATTACTATTTGCATAGTTTGTGTATGTGTGTGTGCACACTCATATGTATGGTTGTATTATTTGTTTGTTTTCTAATGTTGTAGTTGAAATACTTGAAAGTTTATCATCTCATTTTTCTCTCGGAATATAACTATTTCATTCTGTATTCTTTATGTCAATGGCTGGTGTTGCATATGTATCTACTAAAATTATTTTTATCCTAAAATGTAGATATCACTAGATAAGCATAAAATGTAAGGAAACTAATTACATGGAGCCATACTGTGAATATGTTTTTTAGAATAGTTAGGTATGAGAAATACATAGACATATGATTAGTGCTATAAATTTATAATACTACTTTTTTTTTTTTGAGTACAACTTATTTGCTTCTTTTTTATCCTTCTCCTCAGGAGAAAGAAGTTGGTAAGAAGGGACAGGGATCTTAAAGAATTGAGAAGATTAAAGAAGTGAAATAAGGTTATAGGGCAAGGAATGCTACGTGAGGCTTAACTCATGAAGGGGAGGAGAAGGAAAGAAGGGAATGTGAGTCCAGAATCCAGTGTGAACAAGGAACCCACAAATTCAAGGGTCAACTGCATGAACAGATCCTACTGGGAGAGAGGGCTTTTCAGAGAATCTCTTCTTCCTTCTTATATTTGATTGGGAGACCTTGTCTCTTTTTTCTTCCTTAGTTAACCTGCAGCAATGATGCAGTCCTAGCAAATACTTTAAAATGCAAACCTAAAACCTAATTATTTCATTTTCTGCTAAACCCCTTCATTGGCTCCTTTTGATCTGTTGTTCATTTTGAGTTTCTTGAAATGGCTTAACCTGACCTTGCATAAGTCTCCACCCCAGGTTCCATTAGCATACTTCATACCTTCTACTCATTCACACTAAACTGTCATAGCTCCCTGCCTTCCCTTCATACTTGTCCTGGTGCTGTTCTCTTTTGTCACCAATATTTTTCTGGCCAAAAGAAACTCATCTTGTAGGACTCAGCTAGAATATCATCTCACCTTGGAAAGCCATTTCTGAAGACTTTCAGTCTTGGTACTGCTCCTAAATCATTCTTCCTACATCATTTGAAATGGCTTACGAATTAGGTTAGATTGTATATTTATTTTCCTGTCTTCCCACAAGATTATCAGCTCCTTGAGGCCAGAAACTCTCTTAGATTCCCTCTGTGATTCTGAACGGTTCTACTGTTTGTGTACTAATAGTCTTAACTGAGAACGAGGGCAGCAGATAAATCATGGAATAAGTTGAACTTCCTGCAAAGGCTTGAATAAAAAAATTCAAGAACGTTATCAGTATCTCAATTGAAAGGATTACTTTTCTATAGGATGCATTTATTTATATGCAGAAAGATATTTATATTTGCTTGTTTCTTTCTGAACCAAGCAATTCCTCCTACCTGTGGGATAAGGCTGAAGGGGAAACCACCTTGCAGAGCACATCACATATTCAATGTTCCTAATAAATGTTAGTTGGATGGATGGATAGATGAATGGATAAGCAAACAAACATTTAAAGGAAATTTCAAGCATATTTAAATTAGGACTGGGTATATGATTCTGAACATAATTTACTTGGTATATATATATATCGAGCAATCTTCAGGAGTGAGATAAATACCTGTTTGAGTATGAAAATTGATGGTATCTTGAGGAAAAAAAGACCAGTTTAACATAAAAAAGCTTGAGGAAGACTTCTTATGTTTTGGAAAGTGATTTAAAGTATAAGAAAGAGACTCATTTGAGGAAAAGAGGATAAAACAATGTGTATCACAGTCTGTAATGGCTGTACCAAGCTACCAGTTCAGGTCTCTGCGAACTTCTGCACTGTTGCTGTTTTATCAAATAAGTTTGTATCTGATTTGCATCAGACTATGCACCTACATCTAAGTGATTAGAAAGCAATTTTATCACTTTAGGGATTGACAGTAAAGCTGGGCAAAATACCTAATTTCTCAAATAGAACAGAAGGCTGGCAAGAACCAAACTACCTATTTCTTTCTCCATAACATGATCTAGAATTGAGGATGATAGCTACAAAATGTCCATTTGGAATGAGCTAGAAGACACATTGCCATAAACTGAATGAAAGTTTCATTTTAAGGGTTAGTGGGATTTTAATTAAATTTTTATTACCTCATCTGAGAGTTAAAACAAAAGCCTGCAAGTGTTTGGAACCAACACTTTCTAGCTTAAATAAAACCCATGAGAAGAAAGTGAGGATATGGGGGATCAGCGCACTGCTTTATTTAGATTACAGTGTGGACTGAGATCTGTTCACCAAGAATCACGTACTTCTCTTAATGTGAACTAACTCGCTGGCCCCTGACATGCACATAGTATCTGCATTCAAGAATTCTAGTGGGATGGGGCGCCTGGGTGGCTCAGTCATTAAGCGTCTGATCCTGGAGTTCTGGGATGGAGCCCCACATCAGGCTCCTCCACTGGGAGCCTGCTTCTTCCTCTCCCACTCCCCCTGCCTGTGTTCCCTCTCTCGCTGGCTGTCTCTCTCTCTAATAAATAAATAAAATCTTTTTTAAAAAAAACCAGAATTCTAGTGGGAATGTCACCAGGAAATCAAATGTTCATTGAGTTCACTACTTCATCTGTTTCTTCAATGAAAGTTTATAGTTGTTTTTGTCAGCTCTGCACTTAGGGAAGACTTAGGGATGGAAATCTCGTGTTTCCTATATACAGTAAGGACTTTAACTGAGTAGAGTTTTAATATTCATTGGATTTTCTTATTGGCTGAATGTTTACTAGAACGTTCTTTTGGTTTTCAGCTTTCATAAAATATATTTTTATCTTTCTTTTCTCAGAAACTATAGTAATTAAGAACATTCTGATTCCAGCCATTATTCTAGAGATAAGCCTTTATTGTACTCTATCATATATACAAATGTAAAATTGGATTGAATTTTCTGAGAGGTTTACCTTCAATAAATCCATCACATGGTATTGGTTTTATTTGGATTTCTTACTCGTTCTTAGACCATGAGTATGCCTTAAAATTCTATTTCAGTGAAGACTGTATATCGTTGAATTTTAATTGATTACTCCATTAACTGATTTATTGGTAGAATGGTTAAGAAGAAGCTGTGGGATCAGATCAGTCTGATTTTGAATTCAGACTTAGCAGTTTCCTAGCTGAGTAGCGTCTAAACCCATAAGCCTCACTTTTTTCATCCATAAAATGGAGATACTAATAGTACCTATCTTGTTTGGCTGTTGTGATGATAATATCAGAAAATGTGAATAAAACCTTTTGACTGTGTCTGACATATTCTAAGCTTAATGTCAAATATTATAGTTTTCATGTGCCTAAGTAGGTGGGTTTATGGATCACATTACTCATTTAAACTGAACAAGCACTTGTAAAAGGAATATTTGACATAAAAAGATTTTTTCAAGATTTGATTTTGTGATTTCACACAAATCAAATATAGTACTAATAAAGAGAGCAGGAACACTCTGCAAAAAAAGAAAAAGTTTAAGTAGAGTTGCCATTTTATTCTTTTTCATTGATAATACAATGTAAAAGCAATGATGACCTGTAAGGTCTGACAAGAAGTTGGCCAAAGAAATTAGACATTATTAAGAACTTTAAGTATGTGTTTTGCATTCACCATCGTAAGATTGAACTTCACATTAAGTTTATTCTGAGCCTTGAGATCTCAGGTAATGATAGTACAGTGCCATCATAATTAACACATTTAAAAAGTAACCATCCAGATTATGAAGCAAAACTACAATTGCTCAGCTATTTTATAATACTGTCATACTCATTGGAGTACTCTATTATTTTCTGAGCTGAATGCAGAGTAATTTAGCCTCTTTTGAGGTTTCTTAATAACTGTGGAAGAGCCTGTTTTTGTTTTGTTTATATCATTTTTGATAGCCCTACCCATCGTGTGCAGCTATGCTTTCTCTTGTCCCCTCCATTGCAAGTCCCAGAAAACTGAGTACTCTCTCTCCCAAAATCCCTTGCAGCAAGAGGGGGCCAGGTGTTCTCATCACATCCAATGAGGCATAGCATGGGCAAAAGTCTGTTAAGGAGCATCGGCTGATACCTTTTTCCTGACATAAGCATGGCTGGTACTTTCTTCTTCTGCCTCTTATCTTTGAATATGGTCTTATTATTGGGAGCAGTGGCTGCAGCAAGATGGAACAGCTTGGTGTCTACTGGTGCTGAGCAGCTGCACTAGCCATGGACCGCCTGTCTCCATACTTCTCTTTATAACTTACATGTTGCTCAAGCCAATGTGTGTTAGGTGCTCCTTTTAATTTGTAGGGATTTTCTAATGTGAATTCAATCATTTTAACCATTTCTGCTGTTATTTATGACATACTCTGCTTCCCAGAATATTTGAAGTGCCATAATTGTAATACATGAGAAAATAAGAATAAAATAGTTAAAATTAGTTATCTAAAGCTTAGTATCAACAAAACTAAGCTTTAATAGCTTCTCGAGGTAGCACAGATTTCTTTTTTAAGATTTTGTTTATTTATTTGAGAGAGAGGATGAGAGCACAAGCAGGGGGAGTTTCAGGCAGAGGGAGAGGGAGAAGCAGACTCCCCACTGAGCAGGGAGCCCAATGTGGGGCTCGATCCCAGGACCCTGCCCTCATGACCCAAGCCAAAGGCAGATGCTTAACCAACTGAGCCACCCTGGTGCCCCAGATTTATTTTTTTGAACACTGATTTCTAAATAACATTTCTTATGTGGATCTTGATATGACGAACACTGAGTGATACAGGGGTCAGGTCTTCTGAAGCCTTACTGCGTGAACCATAATTAGGAATTTTACAGAGTTGCTTGTTGTATGTGTTCTTCTATAGAGTGAGTCAAGGGCATCAATAAATAACTCAATGAAATCAATTATGTGTGGGACCAGTAGCAGCCATATATGATACTCTGTGGTGGGACATTCTGATTTCAAGCAGAATTTTTAATTTGTAAGGGAAAGAATGACTTTCATTTTTTTTTCTCCAAGCATCATAGTTCCCTCAGTTTGGATTTTGATGGGCATAGAAGATCTGAGAGATCAACATTCTACTCTTTGATGAAAGCTCAGAGAAGAAATATTCTCCGTTTCTGTTCAGGGAAGATCCACATGTCTGGGAAACTGGGAAACTGGTCATGTGTTCAGTATCCTATGAGCAATACTTAACGTATATAATGAAGACTCACTTCTGGATAGAAAACCATCACATTTTGCCTGAAGGTGGCCTCATGGGCACATATTTTCTTCTGAGGCAGTACTGGGTCCCTTGTAACACATAAACTAGTGATAAATTAATCTTTAAAGTTCTGCCCCATAGAAAATAGTCAAGATGATTTTGGCTGAAAATGTTCAAAGCAAAGATTACCACCTACCCATCATAGCTATGGTGCCAAAACACACACACACATACATACACACACATGCGCGCACACACCCTATGTTATGTTTTCCTTTTTTATCTGGTTTTAGGATGAATTCTCTGCAGAATAAGCTACTTGAAAATGTAGCTATTCCCCATCAGATATAAGAATTTTGGCCTTAAAATATTTAATATGAAGCCACACTTTCTGACAGTGGTTTCTTGGGTAACCTCCAGTTTGTGACAATTAAATTTTACAGTCAATGTATAGAAATCATATTTTCATATTTTCTTGGGAGAAATGAGGAAAAGTATTTTCTTTATGAGGTACATAATAAAGAGCACCTTCAGGTGCTTTTTAGAACATGTACCTGAAGTGAGAGGAATAAAGTTATATT
Organism: Ursus americanus; assembly: GCF_024610735.1. NCBI lineage: Eukaryota > Metazoa > Chordata > Mammalia > Carnivora > Ursidae > Ursus > Ursus americanus. Next base: position 16,569,300 of record NC_142137.1, read on the forward strand.
CATTCACAGGTACTACCTTAAGGCTAAGAGTAGTAAGGTAATGTAAGCCAGACTTTTTATAGATTGTGTCTGAATGTTTCTTCTTGTTTGGGGGTATTCCTCTTTATATCAGACTTCAAAATTGTAAAAAACTTAAAAAATTAATAAGATCTACATTTAGAGGACAAACTGTGAAAAGAAATTTAAAAATTTTTGCTTACTGAGTTAAGTATCCATCTTCCCTCCCCTCCCTGGCCTTTTCTATTTTTTAGAGATAATAGGAATGACAGCCTGGCACTTTAACTGGTAGAAAAAAAAACTGGTTTATGTTTTAGTGTAAATATGCTCCTGAATTATTCCATTTCTCCTACTACACCCTACTAAAAGAATTAAGTTAAAATATGAGGCATATTTTTATTCTCCTTCACTTAAAGCAGGTTTCTCCAGATAGCAAAATCTTCCTTTTCTTTTATGGTTTGCGTTTGTTTCCCAGGGCATCACCATTAGTGTCTGTGTTTATCTTCTTTATCAAAACTTAGTCTATGAAGTCATTTTTGATAATTTCCTTTTAGCTTAGCCTCATAAAATCTATTATTCTGAAGCCAGGATCGCCTGCCACATCCCCCCTCTGCCTGCGCTGCATAAGCACTTTGAATGGTGACAGATCAGAGAAGATGGGCCTGAATGCATAATTATTGTGACATGTAGTTAATGTTAGTTGATAAAAGTAGGCACACATAATTAAGAGAACATGCTTGATAAAACTAGGCAGTTTATTAAGGACCTGGGTGGAACAACTGTGAGGAGTTACAAGGATTCATAAACTTCCCTTTGCCTCCTCCAATGTCACTGTCTCCGATTGTCTTCCCCGTTCAAGGTTCGTCTCATGCATAATAATTTCTCTCTTTCCCCCCGCCCCATTGGAGAACAGTTTTGCCTTTTCAACTAGTTACTGTTACCACCATTTAATAAGAAGGCTTTGCTGGGCTTTCTAATCGAAAACTTGCTTTTATCTTTCTTCATGAAAGAATTGAAATGGCTTCTTTCAGGTTGTCGTAGCCTCTGGGGAGATAAGGACCCTGCGGTTAACAGGATGAGAGATTTTTGTTTAGAAATTTTTATTTAGACAATGAAAAATGACCTCTGTAAACTCAAAGCTATCTTATTTTGGGGCTTTAGGCTTCTGGCAGATAAATCAATTGGGCCCTTGGGACAGCAAAGGAAAAACCTTTGCAGTAACTATGTCAGGGCAACGCAATAGATTTGTTGTGAGTATGCAGTTGTATTGAATGTAGAATGCACTTAAAAATAAATATCATTTTATTTTCTATTAAATATTCAGGATCTGGATTCTACTCTTTTCAGCTTTTGCAAAGAAATATTTCTTTGTGTGATGCAAACTGGAGAAAGCAGGTCTTTTTTTTATGTATAAATTATGTGGCTATTGTTGGTATTTTGATTTTGACTTTTTAATTATTTACCTGTGCATTCTCTAATGGGGAGTCTTTTTAAATTTAGATTCCCAAAGTTAGATCCTCATATTTAAAAAAAATCAATGTTATACACTGCTCTTTTGTGGGTAAACAATTTCATTGTTACTTAAATAATACAATAGTAGTTTGTCTAAAATATGCTTTTCCAGATTGTCTCAACATTTTTCACACCTGTTTGTAGGCTCAAGGAGATTTGCAGATCCTCACAGCATGAATTTGCACTGCATGTTCACTCTCAAAAGAAAGAGTGTTACACTTGGCTGTGTGCTTTTTTACCTATGTCGTGTAGAGTGCAGATTCAGGGTGAAAAGTTATGCAGAATAATCTGTAAATTTGACAAGGAAGCAAACCAGGAGACAGATGCTCACCCAACATGCATGGATGTGCAGTTGCTGATAAGAGTGTTGATCAACATAGAAAAGAAGCAGTTTTGAAGGGGTTAATTTTTTTTACTTTACATGAAACCTTCACGCACATTTTGCGATGTCATTAAGATTATAATGTAAACCAATAATGTAAACCAATAAAATGTATGAGACCAGAAATTGAAGTATACTGGAAAATAGAGGTGGAAAGTGATTTAGCAATATCACATGAGGAATCACAGTCAAAACAGTGGGAAAGACAGAAGTGAGGTTAGAGATAAACAGGAAATATGTAAAAAAAGTCAAGTTCCCCCTTCTTGTTTTTAACTTTAATCCTGCCTGACTGTTTTGGAATGAGGGCAAGCCTATTTGGTAAACCTCTTCTATCCTCTTATTTTTTTTTTTTAATTTCTCTTCATTTTTTTCCACCTTACATTCAAATTTAACTAGTGTTAGGGTATGGTCAGAATTAATGGATAAATTATGTTTTGGTTTATTTTGACCAGTCCCTTTATTTAGAACTTTGAATAATATAAAAAATATAAGATAGAGATATGACTTAAATATCCATGATTTGGGCACCATGATTCTTTACAGTGATCAAATGTAGACTTTAATTCTAGGGACTTGGGAGAGATAAATGGTATATATTTATATTTTGGTGTTCTTGTCCAGAAAAAAAATGGACACGGCACCAACGTCAAAGTATTGTTATAAAGAATAAATGGGGTAATACATGTAGTAAGAGCAGCTAAAGATTTTTGAGCACTTGCCTGAGTAGACACTATTTATATGTATTCATTTATCTAATTTTCACAAGAATCTTATGGGATATACATTACAATAATTATACCAATGATTGGGGAAATAGAAGCACAGAGAGGTTAATTGACTACTAGTAAATGGCAGAGCTGGTAATCAAGCCAATGAAGGTTTTGCTTTTAACCCTTACACTGTGGTCCTCTATGCCAGGTGCACACTGTGCATACAGTAAGTTTGGGGATTTCATTGAAGTATAATCTATTGGCCAAAATATCTGTGATCACCACCTGTGATTTGGATATTAAAGAAACCTATACATTTAAATTTAAAGGTCTAACTAAGTTATTAGACCAAAGCATGCCTGTTTATACCCTTTTGTTTAAAATAATACATTGCATCAGAATATTTGATTCAATAAATCATCAACATTTACCATGTCCCTAATATCATACTATCTACTGTTGGCTATGCAGAATAAGTTTGGACATCTCAGGGTCTTCACCCATAAAATCTTAAAACATACAGAAAGAATAAGTTTACTCAAAACCAGTGGAAAATAATTTAAAATATTATTATCAACTAATAATTTAAGTTAAACCAGTTTGGCTATATATTATAGATAATAAAGCCCATGAACTATCAGACCGAAAGATAATTGGTTGCAATTATTAATAAGTGCTTCATGGAAAAATTTTTGAATTTGTTTACTAGATGCTCTCTGAATATTTTGTTCTCCATACACACTAGAAATAACATAAAAGATCAGTTTTGTTTATAAGCTATTCATGGGATCCATACTTATGAATCTTCACTCATTCCAATATCAGACTTCTGATATATTTTTCAACTTTCTGAAAAAATAGTTGTAAATTCAGGGATGGGCTTCCCAAAGCTATAAAACAGTTGAAATAATCACCAAGCCAATTTACTAAAAGTCCATACATGCTACTCTAAGGTGGTCCCCAGACCCCCACTACGGACTGGTTATTATGTTTAGTTATGTTTCCAAGGAGATGGAAGATTCAAATTATCAAATGAGAAAGAAAAATTAGGCCTCTTAGGGGCACACAGATGACACTTACAAAGTCTTGTACATTATTGGTTGTGCCTAGCTCAGTATCTCCTGTTGATGTCCTGTAAATATGTATTGAGTAAAGTGACAGTAGGGAAAGAGAAATCAAATTGAAAAAGTAAGTAGAGAAGTAGGACTGCATGAGAGTCTATGATTGTTTACTACAGGAGCCAGTGCAATGTTTTAAAAGTCTTCAGAGGGGAGGGGGGATTGGGGAATGGGATAGGCTAGTGATGGGTATTAAGGAGGGCACGTATTGCATGGTGCACTGGGTGTTATACGCAAGTAATGAATCATGGAACTTTACATCAAAAACTAGGGATGTACTGTATGGTGACTAAAATAATATAATAAAAAATATTAAAAAAATAAAAGTCTTAAAAGCATTACTTTACAGTATTTTGTGCTTATAATAATGAGATTTCCTTATCAAATAAAGTTAACTCATGTTCTAAATACTATGTTTAAAGCATCAGAGTAATGTATCAAATTATTTGAAGATTTAAATAAAAGATCTTAATATTTTAACAAATTTCACAAGAATTAAAAAAAACTAGCAAAGGAGATAGAAAATAATTAAAAAGGTAGAAATGAACATCAAAATAAGTGGTAATTAGTGACATAGTGATGTTGAGAAACAAAATAATCACTACACTAAGATAAATGGGAGTATCAGTCAAGGTCCCAACCAGAAATAGACAACACATCTGTTTAGATAAATTGAAAATTGTTATTGTTAAAGGGAGCATTTACAAAGGTGTGGATGAGCTGAAGGGGAAACCCAAAAAGTGGAGCTGGTAAAAAACTGAGCTGTTATCACTTCAGTCCCAAAGGGAGGATAGGGAGCAGTTACCAAAATACAGAAAGAGAGATTACCACGAAAGTAGTGGTGGAGAACATAGCCAACTGAGCAGATCTGGCAAGGGAGGAGGCGGGGCAGTAAATATCCTGAACTCACTCTCCTCTATCCTTCCAGTCTATTGCTGGTGCTCCCCATTGGCTGAATTGAGCTCTGAGATGGAAGGCAAGGAAACTTGTTGATGGAATCTATCTAGAGTCAGCCTCTCATGGTGCAGAGAGCTGAGTGGGGAGTGACTTTGGAAAGGCCAACGGAAGATACATGGCATTATGTGCAAAAGTAAAATGTCTCAAAACCCAAAGCACTGAACAATCAGGGCTTTATTAAAATTGTTGGCGAAACTTAAGGAGCAGTAGAAAAATTGAAAATTTTGAAAACAATGATTAAAGCTTTGGGAAATAAATATTCTGAAAAACTCTAAGAGGAAATGTAGAATTCTCTAAGCAAAGATGAAGATACAATTGTGTGTGTGTGTGTGTGTGTGTGTGTGTGTGTGTGTGTGTGTGCAGCTTATGTGGAAATGGAGGAGGGGAAAAACTATAGGCTAGAGGATATTGATTTGGGAACAAATTCATATTTAAGTTTTACTTCTTTGAGAGCAGACACCCATATTCAGGTACCCTATTCACTTTGTGGGGTAAAGCCAGTGAGGTACAAAATGGAAAGGAGCACCAAATAATAAAGATAAATATTTGAATGCAATGCTTTTAAAAAATATAAAGAATCCACAATGAACAAAATATCAAAAAAAATTAAAATACAGATTTCTGTTTCTTTTTATGACCCTGCATTATTTTATGACTGGCATAGTGGTTTCTGATTGGTCCTCAGTCCTCACGCAGCTGGCACTGGTGAGGTTTATAAGGGTTGAACATGGCATGCAAACAGATTGGGCAGTGTGGGGTTTTTGTATACAATCATGGTTTTGATTGTAGAGTTTTATTGACTTTTTCCACTAGGTTCAAAATATGGGAAGATATTTTGATGAGTTGTATAGAGGGGCACACATTTTTCTTTTGGCCTCAGGCTCCAATATGATTCAGCACATGACTGATGAACACTGTAATACATAGCTGATAATTGATGTTTATTGAATGAAAGAATTTTTAAATGAATCAATGTAGTCATTTCCTACTCCAAATATGTATTACAAAGCTTTGGTGTCCATTCCAGCTCATATTTTTTTTTTCTTTTGGTGCATAATTTATGGCCTTTCTCTGACATTCTTCCTCAAAGTCACAAGAGCAGTTTTAGGGGCATGATTAGGGACATAGAGATGCTCAAAGAAGGCTGTTGTAAAAATCTCATGAATAATCCATTAGGTAAGAAATTTCATAATAATGGTTTGCCAAAATTGCCGGAGTCTTATTTTGTTTGTTTTCTCTTTTCCTATTTCTGTTACTACCTCTTTACCTGGAATCTTCCTCAGCTTCTCAATCCTATTCAATGCATGCTTTTCATACCCAATTTGGTTAAACATTCTAAATGCTTAATTCTAAATAATCATATGTCAGTATGGGAGAAATTTAGATTTGCAATATACTAAATTGCCATTTATTATTTTCTTAATTGTTCAGTCATGGTATTCTCAAGTTTGTTTTTAATTTGTTTTGAATGCTCTTTTGTTTAGAACCATGTATACCTTAAAACTCTGCAATACCTAGAAGATCAGGACACAATAAATATTAATTACTGATAATTATAATAGTAATGAGTAGCAATTTAACTTATCCTGCCTTAAAACCCCACTGGAATCATGTGGATTTTTACAACAAATATAATTTCTTATCCTTGAAAGCCTTTTCTTTGGTCTCCATGTTAATGTCTCCCATTTTTGTCCTGTTAGACACAGATGATGTGAAGGGAAACTCTGATGCATTATTTATCTTTCCCATAGCTAATATCTGGGAAAAAACAAAAGTGAAATTTGACATAGGAAACTTCTATCTAAGAGCCAGATCATATAAATGCATACGGTTAAGATGCATTTTTCAGTTTTTGGAAAGATTATGTGGAATGTTGATTTTGTAAGTAAATAAGAAACAGTGTCCTTTGTGTCTCATATATTATTTATGATTCTATTTTTTTAAATTTTTTTTCACAAGAATATTTTGCTTGATCTTCAAATCGTCCATGTGTTGGGACTAGTTCACCTACTGGTCCATATCCACATAACTCATGCTTTACTGTCATAGACTGATGTGACACAGTGTAATAGTATATGATGCATTGCCTGAATTTAAAGGAACATGGACTATTTCTGGATCTGCTGTGCAGCATGAGATCTGTATCACATTTGAAACAAAGCTAACCAAGCAGACAGAGCAGAAAGATATGTATAGCATCCATTAATCAGGGTAGAGTATATATTTTTCAGCATCTTACTCTATTTGCCTGGTATATTTTAAGTCTGAAACACAGAACAAAAATAGCCTTCGTGACTGTTCATGTTATTTTTTACATTATTGTCCTTAAAGAATCATTCTCTAAAAAGCCAAAGCAACTTTAATTTGATTAAAAATTGTTAAATAGGTTGTACTACATATATTCCTTCATTCCACCTTTCTCACTGGGGAAACGTTAAGTATTCTGCAATGTATGCATTTTGATCAATATATAAATACATGACTATTAGCACTGAGCTAAGCTACTATCTGTCATTTAAAGCCAATTAAATTTAAAATAATTTGAAGTGTGTTGTTTATAAAAACTGTGAGTATCAAATTACTTTAGATTTGAACTAAGGAGAATAAACAAGGTAATAGAATTAACTGAAAGAAGCATGTTCACATAAGTGTGTGTTCTTACAGAAAACCTTCAGTTTAGGTAAGACTTTAGAAACTCTTTGAGGCAGAATTGCCACACATGCTTTAAAGAAGACAACTTACATTTCTCCCCATTTTATGAGGTCTGTTACCCATTTTCAGGTTCTTTTCACATTAAGTTTATCCTGTGTTTCCTATGAATTGCAACATTTGAAATCCTTGAACTTGAGCTACTGCTTCTTTCCTCCATTCATATTACTTATTCACCCAGATCAGAGAGCTAAGAACTACCAGAGATCAGACTGGCACATGTTTTCCCCACTTGGTCTCCCATTCTGGGAATAAGAAGTAAAATACCTCTAACCCTACTGCAGTTAGGCATTTACTACACAAACCCTACCCTTACCCAGAATTTCATTAATACTTTTCTGGATTTTTTTTTAATCTCCCCTTTCTTTTTTCCTCATCCATATGCCTTCTCTCTTGCTTTCTCTCACAGCCACACTTCCATTCCTCTGAGATAATTATTCCTAGGCCCCCTGGTTATTGGCAAAATTATTTATCAAGGGTCTTTAAGTGATGTACACTACCAAGTACAGGTAACTTGGTGCCAGAGCTTATCCCCATCCTGGCCTAGTCAGCTGCGTCTTCACAGCTGCGTTGAGATCATCTGTCCCTAAAAATCAGCCAAATGTGTTGTTATATATACATCTTCTGCCCCAAAACAATCATTTGTTCACCATTCCACAGTTCTCATTAATGTCATCCCTGCTTTCCCAACTGGCTGGCCTATGCAACATAAGCAGAGACCTAAAGATGGAAAAAGGGAATGCATGCTTATGGGCTGATATGCAGTAGTTATTTGATCCATTCAGTCAACATGATCCTTCACAGCCAGTCTATAAATAACGTTTAGCAATTTTCCTTATAACATTTCTACATTTACCTTCCCATTTTCCAATCTGAAACAAAGCCAGTATGTATACAGGCAAAGAGTAGACAGTGAAAATTTGTGAAATAAGCTAGAGGGATAGGAAGGAATTTGAGTATATCTAGCCTTATAAGTCATATTAATTAGGTTAGTTTTTGATTCCATGAGCATTGAGAAACCACTGAAATGCTTTAAGAAATAAGTGGCAGAATGAGATTTACAAACGGGAAAGATGGCTTTGAGGCCAGAGTAAATATGGGTGGCTAATAGTGCAACTAAGACAATGAACTAAGATGATGGGATTCAAGAGATATTTAGGACATAAAATGGTAGAATTCGACGATGGATTTGGTGTATGGGTTACAGGCTAGAAGGTTCCTATAACGACTCAGAGGTTTTTGCCTTCTATAATGGAATGTTTGATCTAGAATGAGATGAGGAGGTGAAATATTAATTGACTGCATGTGCATGTATGAGATAGAAGAAAATACAAAATAATAAAAAAGAAGCATAGAACCAAGTTGTGAAGAGCTGCAACACTGACAGCCAGATAGAGGGGGGTGATCTTAGAAAAGGGACAATGAAGAGGAAATAAGCTAGAAAATATGTCCAGGAAAACAAGGGGAGCAGAAGAAAGATTTGAAAGGAGGGAGTGGTAAATATCATCAAATGCTATTAAAATCAGCACTGAAATTGTTCATCAGAGTTGGTGACCAAAGGTCATTGCTGACTTTGGCAAGAGCTGTTTGGAGTCAAGTTACCAGAAGTCAGATGGGAATGGGTAAAGTCAGAAAATGACGTCTGAAAGAGTAGGGGATAATGCTAGGGAGAGGTCATGGTGCTGATCAAGAAAGGGTCTAGAAGAAGTCATATTTTTTCCCTTTTTTCTTAACAACTTTTTGAAAAAGAATTCTGTGCTTAAAATAATTTGAGAATGAAGACTTGTAATATAATTTTCATATGTCTATTTAACTACTTTCATATTTTTCACTAGTTTTAATTCTATCTACATTACTATATTTTAAGGTCCTTAAAAGGACAGAATCATAAATCTAATTATTTTATATCCAGTTATAATCTTATTCTAATGTTGTATACACATCAATACTGATCAATTAGTCATCAACTATTTATTGCATATGTACTATACATAAAGTAGTTATTCAATTGCAGGTAGAGGTGCTCCATCAGAATTTCATTTAATTTTGTGTTTTCATTAAAATGATGGCTTTAAAATAATAATTAAAGGGGCACCTGGGTGGGTCAGTCAGTTAAGCATCTGCCTTCTTCAGCTCAGGTCATAATCTCAGGGTCCTGGGATGAAGCCCCACATGGGGCTTCCTGCTCAGCAGGGAGCCTGCTTCTGCCCCTTCTTCTCTCCCTTACCCCACCTTCCTGCTTATACTCTCTGTTCTCTCTCTCAAATAAATAAAATATTAAAAATAAATAAATAAATTGTAATTAATCATATTTTAGGTTATCTGATAGAATACCAAGTTTATCATGAAATTTGAGTGCCCAGATTTGCATTTATAGTTTGCATTTCTTTTTTTTCCTTCCCATATGATGGCTTAGTTTGCTATATGAGCAAATTGTGCATTGATTCAAATGAAGGAATGTTGGGGGAATTTAAATCCACATACACTTATATATGCAAATCTCCAGATCAGAGAAAGCTATTTTGTGTTAACAGAATCACATTCAGTTAAATAACAGATAATGAAAGTATATCCATCCATATATGTACCAAGTTTTTAAAACATGTAAAATAATGAATATACAGTGAAAATTGTAGTTCTCATTCTAATGTCTAGCAATAACTAGATTGGATATCTATTTGGTATAGAGTTTAATAACAATAATATAAACATCTTATTCAAGGAAAAATGCGGCTTTAAAGAATCATCAAACAATAATTTATTAAATTTGGCTGGATCATGGGTAATACTTTATTAAATTCGGCTGGATTTGGTTCTCTTGAACCAGCAAAACACTGAAGTCATTAATCTCACTTTATACAACATACTATGTGAATAAGGATTCTCTATTTTAAAATATTAAACTCAAAAATATTAAACTCTGGGGTGCCTGGGTGGCACAGCGGTTAAGCGTCTGCCTTCAGCTCAGGGCGTGATCCCAGCGTTCTGGGATTGAGTCCCACATCAGGCTCCTCCGTTATGAGCCTGCTTCTTCCTCTCCCACTCCCCCTGCTTGTGTTCCCTCTCTCGCTGGCTGTCTCTATCTCTGTCAAATAAATAAATAAAATCTTTAAAAAAATATATTAAACTCAAAATACAGTTATATAATATATAGAACTGGGCTTGTGACTGTGTCTTCCTACAATTTATTCAACAATGGACCTTGACCCAGGGATATACAAGAACATATATTGTTGTAGTTCTGAGGACGCAGAGGTCCAATGGGCTCTGATGCCATTGATGACTCAAAGGAAGAAGCAGAACTTGGCTTGATCCTTGCTATAAATTGAATATTTGTGTCCCCCTAATGGTCATATATTGAAACCTAATGCCCAGTGTAATGATGTTTAGAGATAGGGTCTTGGGAAGAGCTTTGGTCTTGACAGTAGAGCCTCATAAATGGGATTAATGACCTTGTAAAAGAGATCCCAAGGAGCTAGTTTTTCCCTTCAAAGTGAGGGCATATAGGAAAGACACTGCCTGTGAACCAGGAAGTGGGTTCTCATTTCTCAATTGGCCAACACCTTGATCTTAGACTTCTCAGCCTCCATAACTATAAGTTATGAAGTTCTGTTGTTTATAATCTACTCAGTTTCTGGTATTTGGCTATAGCAGCCTGAATGGACTAAAATAATCCCTAAAACTAGTAGAAAAGTTGACTTGATATTCTAGGAGAGGGAGACAAAATGAGCAAAAATATATGGAGGTGTCCTCAGGAAAATGAGGGCTACACTTTAACTGGAGACGGTGTAAAGTGATCAGAGGACATACAATTGCAAAACACTCTGGGGCCAAACTACAGATTAAATGCTTTTATTGCTAGGCAAAACTGTTGAACAACATCAAATTTTACTCTGGATTTATTGTAATTTCACACTGTTTTTACATAATTACACCTAGGATATCTCTTCCTGAAATTTTCAAGTTGCATAAAGAATATTTTCAAATCAGATAGTTCCTTGTATAGAACAAATGGTTAATCAGAAAAATAAAGAAAAAGTTTAAATAAAATTTTACTGAAATAACCATTGTCTTTCAGTTGACCGTTTTTAGTAAAATTAGATTAATTATGAAGTTCATTATTCTTTTCTCCCACTGTTTTTTGGCCCTTTCCTCGTTGTGTTTCACATCATACAGGGAAGTAAGTGAGATAATATATGTAATTACCAAACTTATTTCTTTACTACCACCCCTTCTTTCTTTCATTTTTTTTGTCTCTATGAAAACCATTAAAATATTTATGATTTAAACTCCCTTATTCCTTTCATCTTCCTTCAGTTTGCTCATGTGAGTTCTCCAAATGAGGGATAGTTGTGTTGTCTTCAGAAATATTTGGTGTCTTAAAAATGGAAGAGAAAAGGACAATTGATAAAGTACATGATTTTTCCTTCATTAGTAGACCACAATCAGACTTAATATTTATCAGTGTTTTTGTGGATGCCTTTTATATATTTAAACTGCCAGCATATAAAAGAACACCAATAAAGGTATATACATACTTTTAAGTTACATAGGTTTCAATTACCATTTTAAAACTTAATGTAATAAATGAGAACATTGATTTACACACTCCATGAGACATTCTGATTTTCATAGAACTCTATAAAGAAATGTCAACAGAAGAAATTAACTCTTACTTTAATGTTCTCCCACAGAAGTCATCTTATGCTAGAGAACATCCTTGAAAACAACAACTTGCTAAAATTTTAAAGATAGCCTCCTTCCAGCAATAAGAATTTCTTCAGAAGTAGAACCTTTTCCAAACATATTAATATTTTCAAAAAGACGATAACCCTATCAGGGATTAGACTGTCTCCGGGGTTAAAACCATAATCTGGTAAATAATTTCAACAGAGGACTATCTTTCTCCCTGAATAGAAAACTTCCTCACAAGGGAATCCCACAGATACTCATTTCTTCAAAGACAGGACCATTAAAACATGTCAGAATCTTCAAAGTTGAAAACACGCCACCCCTTAGCAAAATGAAGTCTTTTAAAGTAGAAGCCCAAAAGCATTATGAAGGCTCTGAAAGAAAACTCCCAAAGCTCTACAAAATGCTGCTTCCAGGACCCAAGTCTCAGATTATAATTTTAAAATGTTATGCGGATCATACACAATCTAGTTTTTTGAAAACAGACTTTAGTTTTTAGGGTAGTTTTAGGTTCACAGAAAAACTGAGAACAAAATACAGAGAGAATACGTATACTCCCTGCCCCCACACATGCAGTTTCCCAACCATCACCATCCCGCACCAGAGTAGTACTTGTTTTATAAATGATGAAACTACATCCACACATTATTATCACCCAAAGTCCATAGTTTACATTAGGGTTCACTCTTGGTGTTGGGCTTTCTATGGGTTTGAATAAATGTGAACGATATGTATCAACACCGGAGTGTCATATCAAATAGCTTCACTGCCCTAAAAGTACTCTGTGTTCTACCTATTCATCCCTCCTTCCCACCAACCCCTAGTAACCATGATCTTTTTACTGTCTCCATAGTGCTGTGTTTCCAGAATACCATATAGTTAGAATCATATAATACATATATTTTCAAATTGGCTTCTTTCTTTTTTTAGTATAATAAATGTTTATTAAGATGAACCATATTCATTGTTTATGAAATCATAATAATATGGATATGAGTAGAGACTTGTTAGTCAATTCATGAAATAATAGGACTAGCAAAGACATTCTTAAAGTCTTTTTAAAATTTTAATTCCAATATAGGTAACATAGAGTTTTATATTAGTTTCAGGTGTACAAGCAAATTGGTTTCTTTCAAATGGTGATATGCATTTACGTTTCCTCCATGTCTTTTCGTGGCTTTATAGCTCATTTCTTTTTCACACTGAATAATATTTCACTACCTGAATGTACCGCAGTTTATCCATTCTTCTACTGAAGGGCAACTTAGTTGCTTACAAGTTTTGGTACTTATGAATAATACTGCTATAATTATGTAGGCAGGACATAAGCTTTCTGTTTCTTAGGGTAAATACCAAGGACTGCTTTTGCTGGATAGTAAGGTGAGAGTACATTTAGTTTTGTCAGAAGCTGCCAAACTAACTTCAAAGATAGCTCTATCATTTTGTACTCCCACCAGCAGTAAATGAGAGTTCCTATTGCTCCACATCCTTGCCAGCATTTGGTATTGTCAGTGTTCTGGATAGTACCATTCTAATAGATACTATTAGGCCATTCTAATAGGTGGGTACTAGTATCTTATTTTAATTTGCATTTCCATGAATGTATATGATGTGGAACATATTTTAATATGCTTATTTGCATCTGTGTAATCTTCTTTGTGGGGTGTCTATTCAGACATTTGGCCCATTTTTAATTGGGTTGTTATTGTTGAGTTTAAAAGTTCTTTATATATATATATTTTTTTTTTTAAAACAGTGCTTTATCAGAAATATCTTTTGGAAATATTTTCTCCCAATTTGTGGCTTTTTCTTTTCATTGTCTTGACAGTGTCTTCTGCAGAACAGAAGTTTTTAATTTTAATTAACTTCAGCTTATCAATTGTTTCTTCCATGGATCATGCCATTGGTGTTGTATGTAAAAAGTCATCACCATACCCAAGGTCATCTAGATTTTCTTCTGTTATTTTCTAGAAATTTCATAGTGTCACCTTTATACTTAGGTCCATGATTCATTTTGAGTTAATTTTTTTAAAAAGATTTTATTTATTTCAGACAGAGAGAGAGCGCGCACAAGTAGGGGGGAGGGTAGAGGGAGAAGCAGATTCCCCGCTAAGCAGGGGGCCTAACGTGGGGCTCAGTCCCAGGACCCTAGGAACACTACCTGAGCCAAAGGCAGACATTTAATCGACAGAGCCACCCAGACACCCCCTGGGTTAATTTTTTTGAAGAGTGTAAGGTCTGTGTCTAGATTCATTTTTTTTGCATATGAATGCCCAGTTAGTCCAGCACCATTTACTGAAAAGATTATCTTTGCTGCATTGAATTATCTTTGTTTCTTTGTCAAAGTTTAGTTGACTCTATTATGTGGATCTGTTTCTGAGCTTTCTATTCTGTTCCATTGATCTATTTGTCTATCCTTTTGCCAATACCACATTGTCTTGATTACTCTAGCTTTATTTAAATCTTGAAGTCAGGTATTGTCATCCTCCAATTTTGTTCTTCTCCTTCAATATTATGTTGGATATTCTCAGTCTTTTGCCTTTCCATATAAAATTTAGGATCAATTAGTTGATATCAACAAAATAATTTTTGGGATTTTGATTGAGACTGCATTGTAACCTACAGATCAAGTTGTGAAGGACCAATATCCTTACATGTGATCTACTTTTGAAAAGTTCTTTTTTTTTTTAAAGATTTTATTTCTTTATTTAACACACATAGGGACAGCCAGTGAGAGAGGGAACACAAGCAGGGGGAGTGGGAGAGGGAAAAGCAGGCTCATAGCGGAGGAGCCTGATGTGGGGCTCGATCCCATAACGCCGGGATCATGCCCTGAGCCGAAGGCAGATGCTTAACCGCTGTGCCACCCAGGCGCCCCTACTTTTGAAAAGTTCTGTTTGATTTGAACCATTTTAACTGATAAATAAAATATGGTAAAATCTAGTTATCAGGAAAATAAGGTTAGTATTCCTTTAACTCTAATATAAGAATCTGAGGAAAGTAATATATAAATGGTGAACAGAACCCTATGGATTTGAATCATATAGGGCAGTTTTACCTCACTTCATGTTATTTCTGACCTTGAGAAGCCTACAAGTCAGGAGAAATGTTTATAGTAATTTTTACTTTTTATTATTTACTGTTTTATTATTTATTATTTCTGTGTTTACTTTTTATCATTATCCATATAGTCTAAGTATTGTTTGTAATAGCAAATATAATTTGAATCCATTTATAGTATTCTATTTCTAAAAATATATGGAAAGCTGATTCAGAATATATTAAATTTAAGATTATGGGGATTGGGAGAGGGTCATGGGTTAGGTTAATCCTCTTTTCTCTCCTTCAATTATTTGTTTTCCCAAGGTGGTTATTTCATTCTACATTTTAAAGACAACTAAAACCTGGTGTGTGTGTGTGTGTGTGTGTGTGTGTGTGTGTGTGTAAGACTTGAATATTATACAGGTTTATATTACCAATTAAAATGTATGTATGGTTAGAAGTCACTGCACAAAATTGAATAGATTTGAATTTCTGAATTGAAATTTCTGGTTTCAGAGGTTTGGGGTTAACTGATATTACATTTTTATGCCTGTTACTCTCTGTGTCTTATTTATAATGAACTGAAGCCACCTTGCAAATATTTGTAGTTCCATATTCCAAGACAGCTTTCTACCTAGTAACAAATTCACGTAAAACATTCTCAGCTCTTTAGCTCTTTTGAGCAAACTGATATTCTGAACTCTCAATGCTTTTCTGAACAGAATCTTGAGAATTGCCATTTCCCAGGAGGAGGCCTGCCTTAGCCTCCTTGCCGCATCAGTCCTTGAATGGGAACAGCCTGTGGGAAGTACAGCTTCAATGCAAACACTGTGCCTGAGAGGAGAGCTACGCCCAAGGTCAGTTATCTTTAGTTGCAGTTATAAGAGATCTGAGAGGCACATTTTCATGGTCACCATGGTGGATGAGAGCTAGTTTATTATCAAAGGAACACCTGGGACCAAGAAAATGAAAATATCAAAAGAAAACCAAAATATTTAATCACCTGTAATGTTCCGGGTGTTTTTAGTGTCTTCACAGTAGTTATCTCTTTTACATTTTACAACTACCCTAAGGAGTAATCTTACTATCGTTATATTGAATATATAAAAACTGAAATTTAGATAACTGATATCATTTTAATTTTAAGGAGATACTTGAATAGTAAATGACATTATATTAAACTCAATTGCCAAATGGATGCCTCCATAGGGTTCTAGAAAGTATATTGTCAGTATCACCACCAATTTCATCAGAAAAATCTTAGGTATTATGAAGCTCAAATTTTTATCACTGGCAGAAAATACCATTGGTTTCTTCCTCTGACAGGTTTACTTCAATCATTTTTGATTAAGTATCTCCCAAATACCCACGTCAAACAATAGTTTGTCATTAATTCTTTCTAGCAAATGATATTCCATCAAAGACTGGCTAGTTCAGCTTGTGATCCAATGGGGCAAGTGCTTCTCCTTTATACTTCAGTAGATATCAGAAGTGCATTTGTATACTTTCTACTTCATCACAGGTGTTATTGAAATGATGTGTCTTCAAGTTTCAAGATTTAATAAAATTATCAATTTTGACTGCTTTACTGAGGACATTCTTAAGGGAAGCTCTTCATTCAATTAATTGAACTATTTATTAAATGTGAATCTGTGGTGGTGAGAAATATCATGACTTCTAGTAGTTTGGTGCAAACTGCCAGGAGCTTTATCCACCTTTACGTTTGGTACCATTAGTGCAATTATGAACACAGCGAAAAAAAAATCAAGTAATGTCTTAGTATCATTATGACAAAGTTTTGACCATGTGTATTGACTTAAAGTATCTTGAGTTACTGAGGGGTCCACAGACCACACTGTACAACATTGTTCAAGATTATAGTTAAGAACCTTGAGACTATTCTAGAATATTTGCTCCATGAGGGCATGGATCTTTGATTTGTTCATTTATGTGTCCCAAGCACTCAGAATGATCTGTAACACATGATATAAGTATAAACATATTACCTGTTGCATTAAAGAAAGAAACATTGAAATCATGAATTTTGATCCCTCCTCTTTCCCCCACACCCTCACCACCAATCAGACTATGTGCTGAATGGTTGTGTGATTTAGTTTTATAATTTTTAAAAGAGATAATATTAGTACCTAGCTTACAGGTTTGTTTTAAAGATGAAATATGACAGTGCATTAAAATGCTTTGCAGAATGACCAACACAAGGCAGTGATGTTCATTATTTAAAAATATATTAGGAAAAACATGTAAAGGATCCGTAGTTGTCTCAGTTATAACTGGTTCTGTCTATAATAGTATTGCAATCAAAAGAGTAAAGGATCATATGTAAACAAAGACCTGGGATAGCAGTTGAAGGCTTAGGTGGTAGCTCCAGAATGTCTTCAGTCACTCAGGCTTCTATTTTTCTGCATTAATATCCTACCACATGACTTTCATCTTAAGGTCATATCTTGATCCAGTGTAACTGCTGAAAGTCCAGTTTTTGCTTCTGCAGTGAAGGCCAGAAGAAGAAAGAAAGGTGGAAAGGTGTTTGTTTTGTTTTGTTTTTAAAGTCTGACCCCAGCTAAATCAGCTCCCTTTAAACAGGTTTCTCAGAAGTCTCATATCCCAAATCTGCATTTTGTTAGCTGCAGCATGGTCACATACAAGGGAGGCAGAGAAGTTAGCTTTTTATTCTTTGTGTCAACATGCCTACCTAAAAATTAGGATTCCTATACTAAGAAGAAAGAAGAAAACTGATTGCCTCCACCTCTTCCTGGAACAAAGTAATAGTTGCTATGTAACATATAACATGGATATATTCAATTGTGCAGAAGACTGATTGATACAGATGTTTTTTGCTCCTCTGTGGGGATAACAACTCTTTGACCTAGCACTGAACTCAGCACCTACCATAGGCCTTTATCCTTACAAAAGGGCCGAGGTTGCACATCACATTCTATCTAGTGCCTCCATGTTCTCCCCAGGATCAAGCGGTGGGAATTTATATGTACAGTGCATTGAATGTGATTCAGCTACACTGATGACTAACCATTTTAGGCTGAACTGAGAGCACTACAGCCTTCTAAGTTTCCTGAATCTTATCCCAATTATATTTCATTTAATAACACTCAGTGAAATATCTGGTGGCAGGGGAAATGAAACTACATGCTTTTATGGGATCATTCATCAAGAACTAATTGAAGCGTTCATACAGTTTAGTGCTGATAAAACAGTGTAACAATAAACAATAACAAAATTCACTGGAGAAGGATTTGTTTTGCCGTGAGGAAAATGGTTCTGTTTCATCCTGGGATTCCCGGTTAAAAGAGTCTCCAATTTACAAAAGGATAAGCGCAGACTCCTCTGCATAATGACGGGGTGGAAGCTGTGTCAAATGTATTAGTGTTGCTCCACTGGAGCCATTCTCATCCTAAGTATTTGCTATTGTGTGGGACTCTAGCAGGAGGCTGCAGGACCAATAGGATTTTTAAAAGTTTCTTTTCCTATTTATTGTTATGATGCTTGAAGCAGCTCCTTCTTAGTTTTTATTGGAAAATATAGAAAAATCTCAAAGTGTACTTTAATAAGTTCAGATTTTCTTAAATCCCAATTTAAGAAGTTCTTTTTTGAATACTTCTGCATATGGAGTTAGTTGGCTTTTTGTCACTGCAATCCCTGTTCCTCCACATGTGGTGCTTGGATGTCTGGCTGAATTGAAAAGGAAGGAATAGAGAATAGACACCTTATACTATCTCATTTTCTTGGGAGTGACTGAATCATAGCAAAATGAAATGTATGAGAAATGTGCCACAAACTCCTGTAAACCTGAACATTTATTTGCTATATTTATATGACTTAGATGGCAGTAAGCATCATGTAATAAGTGTAGCATTTACTTGGTAATTGGTATGTCTTATATATATAATAACCACAGATTTTATTGGTAAAACATATTACCTAGGCTCAATTTCACTATAGGCAATAAGACTAGACTCTCTACCATCACGATTTTAAATTTTAAATAGCACTATATGGATATAGATTTTAGATAAATGATCAGCATATTAATAAGGCTTGTAAGATGATAAGAGTCGTCATTTTTCACAGACACCATTAATATTTATTAATATGTTTTGAAAACTTACCTATAAAATAAGAAGCTCTGCTAATTTGGATATGGTCAGATATTGTAGTTTTAATGTTCAAATTTGCTTTGCATTATAAAAAGTAATTTCTCCTAAGGGCTTTTTAAACTGTAGTTTTCTAAAAGTCTTAATACATCTTAAACAAAGCACTGCCAAGCCTAAATTATTTCCTAAAATGAGAAAGATTTATAAAAACCATAATCGCTCTTTGGGTTGGCTAAGAAATGAAATCAATGCTTTGTGGGCTTAGTTGCCAGTCACTTCAGTTAATTTGTAGCACCATTAATAAGTGAAAGATAAATTTATATTATGATGTAAGAAGTATCTATTTAATAGATCTATTTAGGGATAAAATTATGATTGTAGATTTCATAGCTTTCATATTGTAAACCATATTTGACTTTTCATATAGATTTGCCAAACAGAATTTTATAGCAAAGGCATCTGAAAATGGGAATGACAGATTAGCATAAATTAAGTCAGCACCATGCTATAATGCTTCCACCATAGTTCCCAAACACACTAGGCAGCTTCTGCATCATGACTTTTCTTCTACATGACACCCTTTCTCTTGGTATTCCCACAAGGCTTGCTCACTCATGTCTTTCAGGCCTTGATCAAGCGCCATCTTCTCAGTGAGGACTTCCTGACCGCCTTATTTTGTATTACAACTCACCCCCCAAACTCATATACCCTAACGGCTACCTGCCTTATTTGTCTTCGGAAACACTTATCTGACACCCTACATATACATATTTATTGGTTCACTGTCTAACAATACTTTTTTTAGAATTTAGACTCTGTGAGGGCAGGTGGCATGTATATTTTATTCACTGCTTGATCTCAGAGCCTGAAATATGATAGGCATCAGTGATATATGTTGAGTAAATGGATTAGGGTTCCAGATTTCCCATATCTTATACACAAGCTCTTTGAGCTTCGGCAAAGTTAATCTACTAGTTTCTGTTTCCTTATCTGCGAAACATGAGAAATAATGATGCCTGCTACATTTTACTGATTAAATGAAACACTATGGCATAAGAGCTCTTTTCTAAAGGCAACTGATTGCTGTTGGAACATCAAATGGCTTTCAGGAAACCCATGGAGGTTGTGGGGATTTTTTTTTTTTTTTTTTTTTGCTTTGCTTGGGTTATCTGATTTAGAGGAGACCTGACTTGGGTTACAGTGTTGGTCTTGGTACGCAAGTTAAAGCTATGGAGCCTTTGCCTATTCTAAGTTGTTAGCAATACAGAAATCAGTTAGCCTCATGACCAAAAGTAGGCAGTGATTTATAGAGACATAGTTAGAGGTGATATTTGGATGCAAGATAGAATTTAAGGGATGGAAATTTACGTAAGGTAAAGGTAATAGGATGCTAAAGCTAATTGGTCTACACGAGAAACAAACTGTTGAGTGTGGCCTCATTTATAGCGTGCTATCAAGAAAAGTGAGGCATCATAGGGTAGTGTGGTAATTAATTATTTTGTCAATTTGCTTAGGCTATGGTATCCAGTGTTTGGCCAAACATTAGTCTAGATGTTGCTAGGAGGCTATTTTGTAGATGTGATAACATTTACAATCAGTTGACTTTAAGAAAAGGAATTTTCCCTTGATAATGTGGGTGGTGGATCTTATCTAACCATTTGAAGGCCTTAAGAGCAAAAGACCAAGGTTTCCTGGAGAAGGAATTCTGCCTCAGGACTGTAACATAGAAATCATGCCTGAGTTTCCAGCCTATCTGTCTGTCCTATGGATTTGCTAGCTCCCACATTCCTGTGAGCCAATTCCTTAAAAACAAAACAAAACAAAAAAAAACCTCTCTCTCTCCCTCCCTCTCTCTGTGTGTCTCTGTCTCTGGTTCCCTTTCTTTCTCACTTATTGGTTCTGTTTCTCTGGAGAACCCTCACTGATACAAGTAGTAATCTGTGGTTTACAATTCTTGATTTGAGAATTATTGTGACAATTAACTAAAACAATGTGTGCTAATTTCAAAATAAAATCCTAGCACACAGTAGGTGCTCAAAAAAGTCATTCTCACCTTGGTGATGATGGTGGAGGTAGACAGATGATGTATTTACCAATGGAGTCTGGTCCTCAATTAACCTATGATAGCATCCACTGAGTACCTAAAAGTTTGCTGACTGATTTGACAAGTCAAATTCAAATAAAGAAAAGGAGTTCAGTCAATTTTAAGGCATAGTCAAAGTATTAAGTATAGAAGCAAATTTGTGTAGGTTAACTATAGGGAGAACAATGTTTAGAAAGAATATAAATTCTTGAGCAAGAAGACAGATTCAAATTCCATCTTTGCTTCTTACCTACTATGTGACCTTATTCGGGAAATGAGTATTATAATGCTTTCCCCACAGATCTACTGTGGAACTTTAGTAGAGTAAATTATATAAAACATCCAGTACTGTACCTGTCATGTTTTCCTCCTCATTTCCCTAACTTACAATCGGTTAAAGCAAGTTTCCCAATTTTTGAAATTTTGATTTCAAGCCCTGTATGCCAAAAGAGTGGTCAATTTCAAGTTTCATAATTGGAGATAGACATTTTTCTTTTTCTCTCCAAGTAAATGAAACTTTACTGAGAGAAAAGAATGTCAATAAAGCACAGCAATTTTTAATGCAGTCTCGTATTGACTAAAGCTTCATAGAGAAGAAAAGGGTATTGCCTTGCTTGACAAGGGAGTTAAAGCCTCACACCCTTACAGGCGGGTACATCAGAGGTGGTGGATGCACCCCAAAACTAATGATCCTCAGATGCCCCTCTATGGCAGCTGTAGGTGGCTTACCCCAGCAGATTCAAGAGCAGCAACAAGGCCAGTGGTGAGCTCTGTCATTGCAGTCAACTATGGGACACTGATAATAAAGCTAAGTTCTCTACAGAGTAAGAGAAACCAGAATTATTGTCAGTGTTATAAAACATGTATTTTACTATATGTCAACCCAAGCTGTATTTTATTATCAGTAATGCCTATTAATGAAGAGTTATTCATTCTCAGGAATTTCATTTAATTTGAGATAAATAAAGAGAGTGGTTTTAATGCTATAAATGTACTTCTAAAAACACAAGAGAAAGGTACTTCTTATAGGATGGAAGGAATGGAGTGATTCAATTATAATATTATTTCTTGAAAATTAAGGCATATTAAAGGATACTTTAGAAAAACTATTTTGGTATCATGTTATAAAAGAGTTATATTTCATTTAGATTATTAAGAAGCTCAATTGATGAATTTGTTCCATGTAACTAAAAAGTAATAATAATAATAATAATAATAATAATAATAATACCTTAAAAGAAGAGTACACACTGCCAGGTAGGCTGAAAGAGTGTGCCAGGGCAAGGCTCTGGCCAGCACCCTTGCAACAGGACATCCTGGAGCTAGGTCAGGAAGGCAGATAAGTCTGGAACACCATCAGGCAGGTAGAAGCAGAAACTCAAGCCGGAAAGGTCTTGCTAGAGCATCTGGGTTCAGAGACCAAGGGCCAAAACATCTGTATTGGGGATAAGCGAAGAGTAGGCTCATTAAGACAAGTTCAGGAGGGAAGAGAGATGGAAGGAGAGGCAGCAGCCAGGCTGTATTTGATGGTACTGGAAAGAAGGGCCCCTGGAGGATTAAGGCAGAAGTGAGGCCAAAATTTACCATTTACTTTTCAAATTGTTAATAGCTTTATTTGATATTAATTATAACTATTACAAACCTATTGAAATACTTAGATTATATAAGAACTATACACACAAGAGTACAAAGTAAAGTCCTGAATTCCATATATTTAATAAGTATGTTACCAAATTTTTTGTGTTTCCATATGCAGCACATACTTTCCTTTTTTTTAAAAAACTGGGTCATACTAATACATAATCTGCTTTTAAGAATTTGATCTTATTTAAATGAATTTATATGAATTTATATCCATATTGTTGTTTCCAATGTGTGCATAATAATTCATTTGATGAATATACCCAAACATACTTTATCCATCTTCTGTAGATAGGCATGTAGGCTTTTTTATGTTTTTTTCTAATGTAAACACTTTAAAATTGCTGTTTCTTTCCTGTTTGTTTCAATTATAAATAAAATTTATTTTTCACCCCAAAAGTAATATAACCACATGAAGAAAGTTTTGAAAACAGAAAAATTAAATAAAATATTTGTATGTTTACCATTAAAACATATCATTATTTTGGCTTACTTTCATAGGATTTTTTTTTGTCCTAACTTTTAGTACTTTAATTATCTGGTAGGTAATTTGTATGCTACTCAGCTCAAAGGCATCCCTCAAACCCGAAGTCTGTAGTTGTTTCTAGTCTCAGAGGTGCCAACATGCATCAAGAAGGAGTGTAGGATGAACTGAAAGGAGGGTGTGATAACCAACAGCTTCTTCAGGCTGGGAGAGATGGTGCTCCCTTTTGCAGGTGTAAAACTGAGGTCTCCTGGAGGCTGACTTTCTGAATCCCACCAGTTAGCCTGGTTGTGTCTATCATCTCAGGGCCACTCTGAGCCTCTGGTCCTCGAGGGTTGTTGGGTTAAGTACAATGAATACTGGTGTTTATTAAAAAAGACAAACTGTGCTTGTAGCATTGTACATATTATCCTGTTTAATCCTTACAACACTTTGAGTTAGATATAACAAGCCTCTTTTTGTAGGTAAGGTGATAGGTGCAGAAAGGTTAAGTTACTTGGCCAAGATTACATTACATAGAAGAACTGGAATAGAAATCTGTAACTGTGGACCTCTGAAAGAAATAAACTTGTGAATGTATACTAATGTCCTGGGGTATGTGGATGTGGTGATAGGTGGTAGTTGGTTCCTAAATTTAATTCTTCTTGATCATATCCTTCTAGTCAATGAAATACGGGAATATGAGAACATATAAGACTCAAAATTACCTTCATTTATGTGGTAGATGGGTAAGTAATACTGTAAATTTGGTTATATGTTTGGTGAGACTGAAGAGAGTATGAGGACATTTGGGATGAACTCTGTTGGCTTAGCTCTACCAGGTATGGGGCCTGGCCGAAGGCTTTGATGATGAGAAGGAACCCAGGATGCTCTATGGCTTACAAGAGAGATTCAGATGATAATGTCACTTGTCATAATGATTTGTGTTTGGCTGTACCACATGCCAGGGGTGGCCAGCAAAAAGGAGGGATTGCCTAGGCATGGAACAACATACTTGGCACTGCAGAAAGAATAAAGTAAGTGGCTAGAACCAATATTTTTCAGAGAAATAAAAACTGACTCCTCATGAGATTATTGAACCAAAGTGTTCTGTTTCCATCTGATCCAAAGTGAATTTCTGTAGTTTAGGTGGAAGCCAATCTAATAGAGAATAGTTTAGGTAGGGCACTAGGGCAATGGATGTCTCTTAATTTGTTGTACAATCAGCTTTCACTTTTTCTAAGTCTATGCCTTTCCCAATGCTATCATCCATACTGTAGCAGCAGGATCAACCTTATGACCATATGACCTCCATTGACTGGTTTTGGGTAGGCAATTGGCCAGATATACTGAGTCCTTATTCAGGAGCTTTAGAACTTGAGGGTCATACTTACATCAGGGGTCTAGACTGTTAAGAATAGTTGTATGACCACATGTCCTGTAAAGAAGCAATGACAGGGAGATAGAAAAATGAAGCAGAACCACAGGGAGCAGTAGAGAAGAAAATTGCTCATTCTAGTTTTTCCTGAGGTCCTGAGCCATTGTTATTTTTGGGTTTAGTGAGCTATCTCACATCTTTATAAAATTCCATTTTTATCTTAAACTGGTTGGAGCTAGATTTCTGTCACTTTCAACCACCAGAATTCTAACTAATATAACTAATCTTAAACTAAGTTCGAAATGAATGGAACCAAGAAAAAAAGTGAGGCAGCTTCTATATTTGATATGCAAACCAGATTATCTGTATGAGAAATAGGAAAAACTTAGTGGTTTTCTAAATTCAAAAGGGGGTAGCAGATGCCACTGTAGTCAACTATATATTAATAAAGGTGACTCCTACTTCTTGAGGAAAATATGACATTTAACTAACAGTACCAAAGGCAAGCTCTCACCTTTTGGAAAGGTCTTTTTACTCTTTAATATGATTGTTAAAATAGCAATGGATTTTTTTCATGGCTGGCGCTATGGAAAGATAATGGGAATAACTTGACGGCAGTGAAAGTTTCATTTCAGAAATATTTTCAAACTACTCATATATGAGAGCAAGCCAACAAAACAAAACAAAATCCCTCTCATTTCAGCTTATTTTATAAGAAATTGTGCATTTGAGACAGTTGAAAGTGAAAACAAAAATTAAATCAATAGAAAATCTATACATTAAAGTTTATGTTGGAGAGAATCCATATTGAGGTGTTTAGTAATATTTGTCTCTTCAACAATCTAGAATTTCTGAAAATCTTATAAAATGTATATATACTCTAATATTTGTATGTGATATAGTTATTGTGATAACATCAAAAAATATTGACTAGTGACTTTTAGAAATATGTTCGGAGCACAGATTATTAACAATTCTTATTTCATTTCCTATCTAAAAATTAATAAATATAATCTTTTATCTCATGTCACAATATTCTGAGAAGCATGACTTCCTGAAGAGTCTCTTTTATGTCTGTACATATGCTATTCTAGTTAATGTAGCATTTTTCTGTGCACACTGTTTAAATACAACATATTAAAATAAAACTGGAAACTTTATTTTTTAACAATTTACTTTTATAAATTTAACATATTTTCGTCATTAAGGGTATATAAAATGTATTAACACATCAATCTGAAGCTAAAATCACATGAAATGTATTTTACTGGCTCACTATTAATAATTTGGTGTTTTTAATTCATACTAAAATCTTTTCATGTAGTTGAAAGTATAGTAAATGTGTCACAAATGGAATGGAGAGCAATGACAAACTGGGAATATATATGTATATATATATTTTATACTATACATGTATGTGTAAATAAAATTTTATGTAATATATAGCTAACTCCTTGTTGGTGGAAAGTTAACTCAACTTTTTTGCTCCTATAAATATAATTCTACAATTAACATTCTTGTGCATAAATTGTGGAAAGCATCTGCCATTATTCTTTAGAAAAAATCTTGGTAGAGAGTTTGGTGCATCAAGAGAAAGGGAGCATTCTTAAGGCTCTTGATATGCCTTGTCACGTGGGATTCAGAGATTTTTTTTTTTTTTTTTTTTTTTTGGTGCAAAAAGGTGTATCAAAGCCCAGGGACAGGACCAGTGGGCAGAAAGAGCTGCACTGTGATTGTGAGGAGCTATTGATTATATACTTTTAAATATGGGGGAGTGTAGAGATAATGGGAATTTCTAACGGATTTCCATTTGTTAAAGGAAACTTACAGGATCCTGGAGGTCTGGCTATTGCCAAGCTAATATCACTTTTAGTCTCTAGCAAAACATCAACAATGAAGGCAGCCAGGAGCTCCTTGAGGAATGTCACCTACATGCCTCAGGTATTTATCAATGGGCTTCAAGTTGTAAGGAAATTTAATTTTATCTACATTTCTCTTGCCTTTGTTCTCCTCATCATCCCCCTCCAACCCCAAACAATTTAGGCCCTTAAATCTTTAAGGTTGCTTAGGGTGGAAGGTCTTCTATAGCTTCTTCCTGAAGAGGGGTGTAGAGATGTCCCTACCTATGGGTCAGCATTGGTCAGCTGCGGAATTTCAGAGAATTTTTAAAAATAGGTTATAACATACATAATACACTGTCTTTGTACTACGTATACATAAAATATATGTAGTTATTACCAGCTTGGTCATGGGGCCTCTAACAATTGTATCTGCCCTGAAATAAGCAATGTCAGTAGGCTAGAGTGGCTTTCATGCAAACATATACAGGTAGAAGTCTGTTTTGTTTTGTTTTTCACCATCAAACAGGTCCATATTAATGACATTAATTTGCAAATTACTTTTTCCATTTGTAAAATTTTGTCATCATCCTATAAGTCAACAGAGTTTTAAAATAATTTTGAAATTTTTATGGTACCCACATATGTTTATAATTTTGTATAAATATGATTATACCCTATATGCCATTACTTTTTAAAGAGCATTTATTTTTAACTCTTCCAGGCCTTGTTCTCTTCATTCAGTGTTCTCATATTTCCATACCTACACCACGAACAGATATTATAGTATACAGCCAGTTGCATATATTCATAAATGCTTTTATAATACACACACTTATACACGTATAAACTTATATATAAATATATAAACATCTCTAAATACACATAAATATACACATATACACTCATGCATACCCCATACATAAATATACCTATATAGATCTATTTATCTAATTTATAAAGACTTATCTCTCTCTCTCTTTTTTTTACAGAGTAATTAATATGCTATATCCTTGATGGCATCTTGTTTTTCTCACTAAGTACACCTAGAAATTTGAAATAAATCCAAGTCAAATGTTATAGTGCTAGTATACTCTATTTAAAAGACACATAACAGTTCACCATGTTAATGTATCATAATGTGTTCACATTTAATTATTGATGGATCATATACATTTTAATCTTTGCCAATTTGATAAGGAAATTTCAAAATCTCGTTTTTTTACATTTATTTGCTTATTATGCATTTGGCCATTTTCATACATTTAAGTTATTTTTCAGTTTTATTTAGATATAATTAGCATGCAGCACTGTATAAGTTTAAGGTGTACAGCATAATGACTTGACTTAGATATACTGTGAAATGATCACTACAGTAAGTTTAGTTAACATCCATCATCTCATTCGTATACAAAAAAGAAAAAAGAAAAAAATGCTCTTTCCTCATGATGACAACTCTTAGGATTTACTCTATTAACAACTTCAAATAAATATACCATTGAGTAGTTTTAACTATAGTCATCATGTTGTACATTATATCCCCAGTATTTATCTTATAACAGAAGTTTGTATTTTTTGACCACCTTTGTGCAATTGCCCAATCCCTCATACCCTTTCTCCAGGAACCACAAATCTGATCTCTTTTTCTATGAGTTTGTTTTGTTTTGTCTTGGTCTTTCACTGTCTAACTTATTTCCCTTAGAATAATGCCCTGAAGATCTATCCATGTTGTCACAAATGGCAGGATTTCCTTATTTTTATGGCTGAATAATATTCCATTGTCTATATATACCACAACTTCTTCATCCATTTATCCATTAATGGGAATTTAGGTTGTTTCCATGTCTTGGCTACTGTGGATAATGCTGCTATAAACATGAGGTGCAGGTATCTCTTCAACTTGGTGTTTTTGTTTCCTTCAGACATATACCCAGAAGTGAAATTGCTGGATCCTGTGGTAGTCTTATTTTTGATTTTTTGAGGAGTCTTAATACTGTTTTCCACAGAAGCTGTACCAATTCACAGTCCCACCAGTAGTGCACATGGTTCCCTTTTCTTCATATTCTCGAAAGCATTTGTTATCTCTCTTCTTTTTGATAATGATCATTCTAAGAGGCTAATTGAATGATTAATTATGTTGACCAATTTTTCATGTACCTGTTGGCCATTCATATATTTTTTTTAGAAAAATGTCTTCAGGTCCTTTGCTTATTTTTAATTGGAATATTTAGGGACTTTTTTTTTCTTTTCTTTTTGCTATTGAGTTGAGTTCTTTATATATTTTGAATATCAACCCCTTATCAGATATATGATTTACAATTTTTCCCATTTCATAGATTATCTTCTCATTTGGTTGATTGTTTCTTTGCTGTGCAGAAGCTTTTAATTTTGATGTGGTCTCATTTGTTTATTTTTTATTTTGTTGTTTATGTTGTAGGTCCAAAAAAAGTCATTGCCAAGGTTCATGTCAAGAAGCTTTTTCTAGGGGCACCTGGGTGGCTCAGTCATTAAGCATCTGCCTTTGGCTCAGGGTGTGGTCCTGGTGTTCTGGGATCGAGCCTCACATCAGGCTCCTCTGCTGGGAGCCTGCCTCTTCCTCCCACTCCCCCTGCTTATGTTCCCCCTCTCACTGGCTGTCTCTCTCTGTCAAATAAATAAATAAAATCTAATAAAAAAAAAAGAAGCTTTTTCTAGTACTTTTATAGTTCTAGTCTTACATTTAAGTCTTTAATCCATTTTGAGTTAATTTTTATGAATAGTAGAAGGTAGAGGTGTAGTTTCATTCTTTTCATGTTAATATTCAGTTTTTCCAGTACCATTAATTGAAGAGACTATCTTTTCTCCATCAAGTTTTCTTGGCTCCCTTGTCAAATATTAGTTGACCATATACGCATGGGTTTGTTTCTGAGCTCTTGATTCTGTTCCCTTGGTCTATGTCTGCTTTTATGCCAGTATCATACTGTTTTGATTACTATAGTTTTATAATATAGCTTGAAATCAGAAGTGTGATGTCTCCCACTTTGTCCATCATTCTCAGGATTGCTTTGGCTACTAGGGGTGTTTTGTGGTTCCATACAAATTTTAGGATTTTTCTTTCTATTTCTATTAAAAAATGCCATTGGACTCTTGAATGGGATTGCATTAAATCTATAGGTGGCTTTGGGTAGTATGGACATTTCTGTGTTTTTCACTGAAAATTTTTTCCTCTTGACTGATGTTTGTTTTGCTATAGGAACATTAAACTTCCTATTGATTACTAAATGTTTTCTTTATACTAAAGTACTAACCCTTTGCTTGCTATAAATGTAGCAAGTGTTTCCCCCAATTTGCTATTTTGTCTTTTGTTTTACATTATGAAGATTGCATTTTTGAAGGAGGCATTTTAATTATTATGTTGTTAAATATATCAGAGTTCCCATAAGCATTTAAGTTTATCCAGCACTCACATAAAAATTTATGTGGTAGGATCAATTGTCTAGCTTCATCTGCTGTGTTTAAGAAAGTCTTAGGAGATAAAAACACCAATTATGTGATGTCTTTTTTATATAATAATATACTCTTCATAGTTTAAAACTATACCATACTTTTTCAGTAATAGCTATACAACGAAAGGATGCTACATAATTATCACTAATATTACTAAAAATATTTCACATTTACTGCTGCTGCTTCTGTGCCAGTTTTATTTAATTCTCCCAACAACCATATGTGACAAGTACTCGTATGTTACCCATCTGACAACAAGGCACCTCATGTTTAGAGAAATTGTCACCTATCTCAGTGAGGAAAAGCTAAGGACCTTCTGACATAAAATTTTTTCTTATTCATAAGCTTTACTGACCTTATCAATATACACATTTTTAAAAAGTTGATATAAAATAATTTAGAAAAAATTCTATAAAATTGAATCTGTAGGCAGGTAATGTTAGTGCAAATGTTTGTATTTAATGTCTTTTTTTAAAGTAACCATGATGCCCACTTGGGTAAGATTATATCAAATCTAATGTATCATTAAAATAAAAACCATCATTCTAACACTCTAGCTAGAAAAAAATCACATCTTTTTTTGAACTTGCCATTTTCATTTAATGCACACTGTATAAAAGTTCTATAAAGTCACATTAACAGTTGCCAACATTATTATGTATAATAATGTATTTTAATCAATATATGTATTTTAATTCCTTTTTTTACTGATAATACTCAGATAAATATATTTTTAACTTATAATGTGTTTCTTAAATTCCTAAAAGTGGCATTTTAAGGCTACAATACTAAATTAAAAGCTATAAAATTGTGAAGCAAAAGTCAAATGAATTTACAGTTTTTTCCCAAATTATAGTCCAGTTTCTAAAAATTTATCATTTTCCTAAGATTTTGAGTATTGATATTGATTTGAAGTATTGATTTTCTATGATATGAAATATTAAGGGGGATTATTCTGGTTTTTTATTTAATTTTATTTTCTATTCCATTGCTTTGTTTATTTTTTCATGAATATTGTTATATTAAATTGTTACATTTCTCTATATTTTAATACATGCCAGGGCAAATTTAGGGTTTTTTTTCAGTCTTTGCTTATCTAATTTATTTTTCATAAAACACTGGACACATTTTTTTTCAAGTTTCCTCCAAAAAAAATCTATTGAAGTTTGGATTAGAATTTCCAATTTGGAAAGTTTGCAATCCTGCCTCTTTATTTTTTTCTATGAAGATAAAAGTGTTTTTTAATTTAAATTCAATTAGCCAACGTATCGTTAGTTTCAGATATTGAGTTCAGTAATTCATTAGTTGTATATAACACCTAGTGCTCATAATCCAACCTCTTTAACAGAACTTTATATTTCCATTCATACTGTGTTATGTCCCTAAGTTAAGTTAATGCTATTTCTCTACAGATTTCTTATTAAATTTATTTTGAGAAATTTGATATCTTTATATATTTTTGGACAATGGGAATTATTATTTTCATATTACATTTTATATTTGACATTGAATGGTTTGTAAAAAAATAATTGTTTTTTCAAATATTAGTTTACTATCATCATAAAGAACTCTAATTCTTTTAAGATTTTTTCTTTGTTTTTTTTAGATAGACAAAAATATTATTTGCTAATGATGATAATTTTCTTTCTTGTTTCAATGTGTGTCTTTTATTGTTGCCGTTATGTTAACCTTGAGTTGCTTTGATAGCTTTTTGTAAGGTAATATGAAAGTATAATTTTTTTTTCTTATTCCTGGTTATGGTAGATTCAACATAATGCTGATTTATATTGCTTTTTAAATAATATTTAATTTTTTAAAAAGTCTAACGTGGATCTTGAATTTTAACCTGTACATTTTAGATCGTTTTTTTGAGATGATTTATAGTTTATTTTCTGACCTATTGAGGAATGAATAGTCTTTGAATTACTGGAATTTTTTTTTAATTCATTTTGGATTGCATTTAAATATGATTACATTTATATGCTATTGGTTTATTAAGAACTTTGACTCTAATATTAAAAAATAAACTTTCCATATCTTTGTTTTGTTATTTTTATAAGGCTTTGATATTAGATGTATAAAATCTTCATAAGTAATTAGAAAGCTTTCCTTCATAGATTTTTTTTTAAGATCTATTTATTTATTTGAGAGAGTGAGCAAGCACGTGCATGAGTGTGGGGAGGGGTGGGGAGAGAGAGGGAGAGAGAGTCTCAAGCAGACTCCCTACTGAGTGCAGAGCCCCTTGTGGACTCCATCTCACCACTGGGAGATCATGACTTGAGCCCTTAACCCCTTAATCAGCTGAGCCACTCAGGAGCCCTTCCTTAATAGATTTAGAAGAATTACAGTAATATTTACCAATATATTTCTGAGACATGGTTAACAACTTTCTTAGTTTCTTCCATCATTATTGGCTTATTTAGTTTTTCTTGAGTCAATTTTGATGATTCATAGTTTCTAAAAAAAAATTATCCATTTCAAACAGGTTTGCGAATTTATTAGCATAGTTTGCCTGTCTAAATAGGAGAAATTTGCATGGGTATATTTTATAAATATATTTGTTGTTGTTGTTGTTGTTTCCTCTCAGCCACTATTTATGGTGAAAGAGAACTGCAAGACTTCTCTGAAGGTCTGGATGTGGTTGTCATCTTCAGTTACTATCCAACTAAATAGGTCTACTATTTACTTCTTCCATAATATTCTTATAACTGCTACTAGCACTTGCAGTTTTAGACTACATCATCTTAGATTTAGATATAAGCAACAGCAAATATAAATTCATTAAGAAAGACAAGATAGGGCAGTGTAGTTACCCACTCAATTATGTTTTAATTTGGAATTTAAAATTTTAATTATTTCTATCTTTCCATTAAGAAAACTGAAAAAAAAAAAAAAAAAGAGGAGAAATTACCTGTTTTTCAAATACCTCTTTCCTGAACTATAAAACTGCAGCCAATTCAGGATATAAATATATCCAGCCACATTTCAATATCCTTCTCTCACCTGAAGCTACAAACAGATCCATGGAAAGAACCCTAGGTGAAAGCATTGTTACATAATTGGAAAAGCCCATACTTACAAACATCCTTGCACTTGTTAGGCAGTTGAGCGTATTTTTCTAGTTCATTCTCTTCTTCAGATACACAAATTCAGTATTCGTTGGATTTAATTGTATACTCTCGTTTCTGATTGATTTTGCCAATTTATATTCGTCTCTGCTTTTCTTAAAATTGTTCTCCACATCATAGTTTCAGTTTTCAACATTATTGATTCTTCATTTGATTGTAATAAGATTTAAATTTTATGATGACATGATTTCTTTCCTTAAAAGTATTTTCTTAGATCCTCCAACTTAGTTTTTATTCAGTCTATTTTATCTTTTTAAAATATTTTCATTTTTTAAAGAGTGCCCAATGCTTATCATCTAAAATTTTATATTATTGGGTAATATATTCTTCATCTCTATACATCACACTATATTTATTTTCTTCTTTCTGTTGCAGATTTTTTTTTGCAAAAATAGCTTATAGGTGCTTTTAATTTGTTTATTTATTCATCCTTAAATGGGCAGCTGAATGAAGAACTGCTATTATTTGAAAAATAAATCACATGAATTTAAATTCTCTTTGCACTCTTGTATTTTTTAACCCTTAAAAATCAACCTAGAGTACTGTACAGAACTGGGCAGCATAGGTGTGTGGAAGAGGCACCCTCTGCTTTGTGCCATTAGTTAATATTTTACAGTAACATTTCTATTTATTTCTTAGTTTCATTTACATGTATCTTGCTTTGAAATAACACATCCACATTGTAGGGATTAAACCTAACCTGTTAATCTCCACTTTCTCATTCACAATTAATTATCTAACGCCATACCTTCCTTCTGATTTTTATCTCCACCATGCCTTGTTTCTGACACCAGTGACACCCATGGTCCATTAACCAAGTCTAATGGACAATTCTCACCTCTTATTTTCATTAAGCATACAACAACATTTGACCACTCTTTTCTTCTTAACACTCTCTCACCACTTATCTTCATTTCTCTTGCCTCTTTTCCTATCTTAGTAATCAGACTCCTTTCCTGGCCACTACATAATGGAGTACCTTAGGATTGGTCCATATTATTTTTCTCTTCTCTAGCTCTATATACTTCCTAAATCATGTCCTCCAAGCTTTTAGTTTTAAATATACTGTATATGGTATAGACTCCCAAATTTATATTTTAAGCTTTGGCATCTTTAAGTTCCTGACTTCTATATCCAAACTGCCTACTTGTTATCTTTTCATAAACTTCTCAAACTCAACTTGTCTAAAAGAAAGTCTTGTATTTTGTTACTTCATTTATCTTCCTCCTTCAGACTCCCTGTCTCAGAATTTTTATTGTTTCTTAAGAAACAATTATCCACTCAATTTTTCAAACTAGAAGTTGAGGATTCTCATCTGTGTTATTTCTCAAATCTACCCTCAGCAGCCAGAATGATTTGTTAAGATCATAGATCATGTCACTTTGCCTTTTCTGCTAAATTGTTTCAATACTTTCCATTTCTATTACAACAATATTGGAACCACTTATCACAGATTTATTTAGTTCATGGGTCCTCATTTGTTCTTCTGCTTCCCTCTCCAAATTCATCTTGACCCTTTCTTCACTCAGTCAATATTCTTTGACCGGACTGTTCTGATTTATTTCCCTTTATCATTTCAAGCCTATTCCATTCATTGGACTTTTACTGTGGCTCCTGCAACTGCTGGGGTGCTATTGTCCCATCTCTCTGAAAGAAAAGTTTACTATCACCCATTATTTATCAGCTTAAATGTTGTTTTCAGAGAGGCCTTTATAACCACTACATCTAAGGCAGGTTCCCATCTTCTATTATTATCTGATGGCATTTATCACAATCTGTAATTGTCTTTTTTTTTTTTCAATGT
Organism: Ursus americanus; assembly: GCF_024610735.1. Taxonomy (NCBI): domain Eukaryota; kingdom Metazoa; phylum Chordata; class Mammalia; order Carnivora; family Ursidae; genus Ursus; species Ursus americanus. Next base: position 16,604,367 of record NC_142137.1, read on the forward strand.
TCTTGAGGACAGGGACCTCATCTGTCTGATTCACAGTATTATGCCACTTCTTGTCATGTTGTCTGAAAGTCTAGACAAAGACTCCAGCAGCCCTGAGCATTGATAATAGGATGGAACTCTCCTCCACTAAATATTATTTTAAAAATATGAAACTACAAAGTAAGTTTGAAGTATAATAAAAATCTGATCTTTATCATGATGACTATTTTGATTAAATAGCATGGTAAACATTAGAATTTTTCTCATATTTTTGGTGATGCTACTTTGATGGCACTTTAAAAATGTACTTGGTTGTCTTATAGATATTCTAATATCGCTTAATAAATAGTGCTTTATTAAAAATTGAAGAAATGAATGAATGGACATTATAAATTTATTTGCAACATAAGGATTTCTAATTTTTCCTGATGTTTTAAGAAAAGAAAGTTGTTCAGTCCTTATCCTCAGAATCCTTTTCAGTATGTGAAATTCTCAAAACATCTTAGTCGGTATATTTCTGATGCATGTAGAAGGGGGAAAATGTGTTTCTGATCAACTGAAATTTGGAAATATGACAACTTCGCTGCCGATCAAGGATGGTGTGGAAGATGGAGGCTCTCTATGAGAGAAAAAAGTTCATAATGAAGGAAGATGCTTTTACAGTTGTAACTGTTACTTTTTTGGAGATTGTAACGGAAGTAATTGAAGAAAGGGGCTGTTAATAAGAGGAGAGATTGATCCTGGATTTAAGACTGTGAAGGATAAGATTTCCATTACTCTAGGTCACTGCTGATTATTATTCTTACAGAAGCTTTTTACCTTTATTTGGATAAAATACAGTTTTATAAAGGGTTGATTTTCCAAAGTTTGCTGCCTACCTGCTACTTAGTCAATTCCAAAAATTGGGTAACACGTAGTGTTTTTAGATAGTGTGTCACCCCTGGTTTTCAAGAGGAGCTCAATATCTTTAATCTCAAGGAAGATTTTAGTTTCAAAATTCTTCTTATCGTCAATATCATCTCTGGCCCCTCACCATCCATCCTGAACATTAGTGAGGATATGTGTTTTGCTTTTTGCTTACCTTTAGTATTCCAGCTCCTAAAGCAAGTGATGATTCCGGGAAGTATTGCCATTTTTCAGATTTGTTACCTGGGGAAGTGTTTTTGACAGACTAATTGCAATGTTGCATAACGACATGCCTATATTGATATAATATTGGAAATCTACCATAGGAGGTACCTTCAATAGAACTGATAAACATAAGAAATATGTAAGGGGTATGGACATGGAGAGATTGTAGCCTGTCTTATGCCTTCTCATTTTGTTTACCTGTTATGGATTTGATGAGGAGAAAGCCCTTCATATCACATTCAAGAACCTTCAAAGTCAACTTTGACATAGAAGATAAAGTAAGTAAAGCACTTCAGTCACAAAAAGAGATTTCTAATGATCTTTTGACACTGGAATGGCATAACATGGGTGAAGAAAAGTAATAAGGTGAAATAAACCCCAGAATGAAGAAATGTAAAGATTGTATACAAGTTGATCACATCTGAAATAGAATGTAGATATATTTTATTATTCACTTTTGTCAATTTCTGTGAGTGGCTAGATGAGAGATGATCTTGTAAATCTGTCCCTGCATTGCTAGCTTTCCTTCAGCCCTTATTCATGACTCAGAATCAAGACTGAAACAGAGGTGATTGTTCCTTTCTACAGCATCAGTGCAGGTGTTCCTTGCCTTATTAAACCTAATACCCTAATACTCACGTTTAAATTTACAATACAAATAAACATAGAAGTGATTATTTGCATTACAAAATAATATGTGATTTTTAACAAGATTCTTTTGTATAATAAGCCCTCCTCTCTAGTTCACAAAAAAAAGTGGGAATCAATTTATAAAATGTTAATTATTCATCCCTTCAGGATCATAACTATTACATTGTCTATGACGTAAACTTGCTCTTGGAAATGAATACTTTCAATACTTGGCACTTTTCCTGAAGAAAAATAGCAATTAGTGATAGCAAGTCACTTGACTATAGTTCAGAAACTGTCATGTTTGTATGGGATAAAAGCTTAAACACAGTCCACAGCTTTCCTAGAGGCAAGCAGAAATTCCTCTTTACTGAAGTAATGTGATCAGATATTCTAGGTTTTGTATGCCTTTACACGTTACCAGAGTCTGCACTAGCTTTATGTAGCTAAGAGTAGAGATGACAGGTAGGCCAGAATATAATGAATTACGGTAATCCTGGCAAGAAATAATGGAAGCACATCTGAAGGTTTTTCTGTCCCTTGGAGACTCAATGAGATATATCCTAGAAAGGCTCCTAGGATGATAATAAGATGACTTTGCAACCTGATTAATATGGACATCAAAACAAAGCTCAGAATCTAAAATCAGTTCAGTGTTATGAGCCCTGAGACATTGAGGAGGATATACTGGATGTCAGAGGGAAGAACTAAAGAGAAATACAAAGATTGATGTTGAGGAGACCCTATGAGTAATAATTTAGTCTTGTCTACATTTAGCTTTAAAAAGTTGGATGACATCCAAGCCTGAATGTCACAGAGACCATTATGTGCCATGCAGAAAGCCATCATAAGGCCCTTGGGGATGTGAAACAGACCGAAGTGTCATCTGTGCTTATTTGACACAGAAATGTATTGGTTCTAAAGTCAACATTCATAATAAATAGGCAGATATAAACATGAAACTATACACTTATGTTTCATATATAAGTAAGCAAACCAACGTACTAAAAATTACTAATCTTTTTGTTTCATATAAATACAAATATATGCTGTCATTTAAAGCAAATAGCCCTACCCTCAAAAAGCTTATATTTCAAAACAGGTTACAACGTGAATGGTTTCTAATTATAAGTTACTATTAAGTTGTCCTATTTTTTTTTTTCACTTTTGTTTTTCAGAATGAACTTTTAGCTATTTCTTTAAATGGTGCAGGGGTGTAAAAAGGTGATTGTTATAGAATAATGGAGGCTGCAATATTGAGGATTATAGACCTCTATAATCAATGGACCATAAAGTTCTGACACTTAAAATAACCATTTATTCCCAACAGAGAAAACATTCTTATATATAAACTACAGTGCATTAAAAAATATTCAATAATGCAGTTCTGTGTTCCATAACAACAGTAAGGAATTAAATCTAGAAAGATTCTCAGAATAGAATACTGAACTTGTAATGATAGGTTTGTTTTTGCTACAGAGGATTTTCTATTGGAATTGGATAAGGGCTGTCTACAGAGGACTGAAGCATGCAGAGGAATGCCAGGTTTGATCAGTCTTCTTGGTGTTGGCCAGTAACTAATCGGTTTGCGCTGGATGGACATGATTTCAGTATGGTGACCTGAATTGCTTATAGACTACTGAACAATTCCTTTTTAAATTTTTTTCCTGGAAGCTCTCTTTCAGCTATCTGATTTTAACCAGCCTCCCACACAGGCCCTAAAACTATTTGGAGATAGCAGTGAACTTTGCTTATCTCCAATCTATACCATATTCAATATAGAAGGATATTTCCTAATCCATTCTCCTCAAATTTTACTTATGAATCTCCTAATTCAAGGTTTTCTTGAGTTTTACCAAGTAGGAAAAATAATGCTATTTTTTTTTAATTCTTACCCCAGTAGTATGTATATATGAATTTTCATCAGACAACAGATTTAGCCTTTGGGCAATGATAATGATTAGCTAAGAATTTTTCTTCTTTTTACAATCCAAAATTTTATTGAAATTTTGAGACCTCTTAAATAGCATAATGTGGTACATTATTTTAATGCCTCTGTAAGAATCCTTGTATAATTTTAGATACTTCCTACAAGTTATACATTTATATTTGTGAGATCTTGTTCAACTTGATTCATGATCATGTGGTTTATAAATATTAAAAAGCATAGGGTTCCACTGATTTCATTTATATTTTAAACTAGAGGTTTCATTCCATTTACATATTTTATGAAAATTCTTATGTGGTACTAATTTAACTTAAGTAAGTGGGCAGTGAGTTGCCCAATATACCCACTTGTTTAGAAAAATAATAGTCATTTATGATTCAGATACATTTATATGCAAGATGTAATCATAGAAAGGGTCACCAAACCTGTTCGTTTCACTGTAACTGAATTTCCAATTCTTTGCAGGAGGACTGATTTAATGTCTAAATAAATACTCAAACTTTAGGTAGCAAACTAATTGTGACAGCAAGTAGTCTCTTGGTCTATTCAGAATGTGTCAAAATTTATGTGCTATTGCATGCACTAAGAAGAAAAAAAAAGGTAGAAGAATATGTCCAAGGGGAATGGAACATACATTGTACTACTTTTAGTCCTATGTGTTATGTTACGAATCCAAGACTTAAACAAAAACTATAACTACTATGCTTCGTATGTATACCATAACTTTTAACTTCATATTTTCAACTTCTATAATATTCTGTTATTTTTTAACAATTGTGCCAATTTAAAAAATCTATTAAGAAATATTGTATGCTTCCTATTAGGTCCAAAAAAAACCCATTTTTCAATACTGAAGTAAATTAATTATTCTGAGAAAGCTGTGTATTGTATTTTAGTTACTTGTGAATTATAGTAATAAGGTTAATCATGGTTCATATTATTATAGCCAAGTGTGAGTTTCTAAGGGCAATTATAGAAACATTATTTCATATATTTTCCCAATACTTTTTAATATCTTCCAAACAAAGACAATTCAGCAATAAAATTGTTTCAAATGGCTGTTCTCACAATTTGCATGTAATGATTATGGTCAAACTATCTCTACCTAACATTTACAAAGGTTTTTTTTTTTTAAATACACACATAATTTATCTAACATTTTACTGTTGCAATTAAGAAAATTTGGTTAAAAGCCAAAATAGGGTATGTGGAATATCTGAAATAGAGGTGCATTCCATAATTGGTTAAACAGCAAGTGTTTCTTTGTTTTCTTAACCTTTATCCATTATTCATTTTTTGAAGGACTTTTTGTTTTAAATCTGCTGTGATATCTTTTGAAAAATAATACTTTGGGCTAAAAATTTGAAATGATGTCATACATATCACAACACATTATGATATATTTTATCCAAAATAGTTATAAACCTCCTCCATTAACATAATCTTTTCTTTTGTTCTATGAATTAGCAAATCAGTGTACTTACAGGATTAAATTTATTTTGTAAAATACAAGATAAAGCTATATCCATAATATTTAAACACTTTTTTTTTCAAAGTAAAGTCCCAATTAGGCCATTGTCCCCTGATTGACTACAATAAAAATTTGATCCCTCTGATAAAAAAGGATTTCTGATATTTTTACACTCTAAGAAGCATCTATTTAAAATAGGGAAAGAAGAAAAGGGAATTAACATATATTTGACTCCACCTGTGGAAGAAGATATCTACTTTTCTTACTAAATCTTCACAATAGTCATCTGTGTTAGGCATTATTGTCATCATCTTACATCTCTAGAAAATGAAATTCAGAGATATTAAATAATCTATCTGAGATCACACAGTTAGCCAGTGAGAAAGTTGAAATCAAACCTGGCCCCTCAGATTCCTACGTCTTTTGCCAACTTTCAGCAGCTTTAGGAAGCATCTGTAGGAGCACCTATCTTGTTCCCTGGAGTCAGAAGCATGGAGATGCTACTATTATAATTCACAGTCTAGTAAAAGTTGGGAAATGTGACAATATTAGAAATATTGTTCTTGATTCATATCCAAAGAATGAATAGAACAGAGAAAGATAATCCTGATGTCATTCTGTAATATATGATCTTAGTAATTTTAATAATGGAATGTGATTTATTTGCATAACTTGAAATTTTAAAACATATCCTAAAAAAACTTGACACATTATGTTACTTTTGTATTACTTGAAACTTTCATTTGCATTTAAATCTTTTATGTAGTTTTCTTGATAAAGAGGTATTCAATGTACTAGGAAAAAATAAAATTTGTATCGGTGAAGTTAACACCTTTAAGCTTCTTTCCTATAATGAATGTCAAGAAATATCTAAACATGACAATTGAATTAGAATATGCAAAATACCTAAAGAATGGCAGTCTTGAAATCATTCAAAAATGATAGTAAAACAGAAGGATGTCCTATGTACTTCAGGTCACTCTATGAAAGGAAAAGAATGACCTCTAATGATGTCACTGGATCCCTAATAAAATGAAAGGCCTATTCTCCATGATGTTTCGGACCATCCAAGCTCAAGGATGAGTTGACTTTACTATCTAGATAAGGCATGATATAAGTCTGTGAACTGACTATGGCCAAACCTGTGTTTTGTATAACTAGTTTTGCTGGAACAGAGACACTCATTTGTTTATGTATTATCTATGGCTGCTTTTATATGGATCCCAAAGCCAGGTGATTTTTGCTATCTGGTCTTTTGCAGAAAGTTAATCTACCAACCCTGATCTAGGTTAAAGCACTAGAAACAGTACTCATTTGCCATGTTCATAGTATTCAAACATATTCTCTCTCTCTCTCTCTCTCTCTCTTTTTTATGTTTACTCTGTCATTCAATAAAATTAGGTTTCTCTCTCTCTCTTTTTTTTTTTTTGGTATAATTTCCTCTAAGTCCCCTGTATTACATTTAAGTGTTGCTTTATTTATAGTGAGCATAATGCATTGAATGATTTCACAGGATGGTGTGTGCCCTGGCATATTATCTTGTTGAACTATTCAATTAAATATGATAATGTTGAGCACACTGACACTGTTAAACACTCAGGTGAATGAGCAATTCACCGTGAAGTGCAGAAATATTTGAAATCATCTGCATGTCTACAAGCAATATTTATTTTTTTATATGAGTACTTCAGGCTTCTAGTGAATGATACATGCTAGGGGAAAAAAAACTACCAAGAAATTAGAATATATAGAAGACTTAAAAGATCTCAGAGAAATCATAATTTTGTTTCCTGACATACACATAAAGTAAATTTGATATAAAACTTTTGCTCCAACATTTACAAAGTGTTTCAAGTTTACAAAACATTATATTAATGCATTTTTATGAGGTATATCACCATAGTTCCCAGGCTTTCTTAAAAATGTATCATTCAAAGGCATTTTCCTCAAGTACAATATCTAATTAGTATTGTTTTATTAAATTTTGTATCATTTATATTGGAAACACTTTCTCTGGAAGTTGGGTAATAAAATGTACCTTGAGGTGATTAGAGCAGGTTTAAATGTGAAAGTAACACTTTAAAACTTTTATAGCCACAACAGTAAAGGATGTTGTCAATCAGTTGCGTGTGGGTGGTGAGTGAAGAAAACTATCCCTTAATATTGTGCTGAAAATTCAAATTAAATGAGAGACCTTGAAATCTTTGTTTCTGAAAGTTACTTCTACTGAGAAGCACTTTTGTTCTTTTGGAAAGCTCCCAATTATGGCAGCAAAGTGCTAGAACTCCATCATTTTTCACTATGATTTGGATAGATAATGTCCTAATTCTGTGGAAAATAGTGTTGGTATTTTGATAGCGATTGCACTGAATCTGTAGATTGCTTTGGGATCAAAGCAAATATGGAGATTTTTACAATATTAATTCCAGTCCATGAGTATGTAGTATCTTTCCATTGGTTTGTGTCATCTTCAATTTCTTTCCTCAGTGTTTTATAGTTCTTAGAACACAGGTCTTTCACCTCCTTGGTTAAGTTTATTCCTAGGTCTTTTATTTTTTTTGGCACAATTATAAATGAAATTTTTTGCTTAATTTCTCTGGCTTAGTTATCAGTGAACAAATATAACCCAATTTCGGTATATTATTTTTTTATCCTGAAAATTTACTGAATTCATTTATTACATCTAGTAGTTTTTTGGTGGAATCTTTAGGGCTATGTATAGTATCATGTCATCTACAAATAGTGACAGTTTAATTTCTTCCTTACTAATTTGGGTGCCTTTTATTTCTTCTCATCTAATTGCATAAACCTCCAGTACTATGTTGAATAAAAGGTGAGTGGACATCCTTATCTTGTTCCTGATCTTAGAGGAAAACCTCTGTTTTTCACCATTAAGTGTGATGTTATCTGTGAGTATGTCATATATGGCCTTTATTATGTTGAGGTATGTTCCCTCTACACCCTCTACAAAATTGAGAGCTTTCATCATGTACAGATGTTTTTTGTGTAATGCTTTTTAATGCATCTATTGAGATGATCATATGATTTGTGTCCTTCATTTTGTTGATGTGGTGTATCATGTTTATTGATTTACGAATATTGAACCATCCTTGCATCCCTGGAATAAATCTCACTCAATCATGGTGAATGATCTTTTTAATGTATTGTTGAAGGTGGTTTGCTAATATTTTAAGGGGTTTTGTATCAATATTCATTAGGGATATTGGCCTATAGTTTTCTTTTTTTGTAGTGTCTTTATCTAGTTTTGGTATCAAGGTAATTCTGGTCTTGAATTTGGAAGCCTTCCTCCCACTTCTATTGTTTTGGAATACTTTGAGGTAAATAGGTATTTACTCTTCTTTAAATGTTTGTTAGAATTCACATGTGAATCCATTTGGTCCTGGACTTTTGTTCGTTGGAGTCTTTTGATTACTGATTCAATTTTGTCACTAGTAATCGGTCCATTCATATTTTCTATTTCTTCCTGATTTGGTTTTGGAAGTTATATGTTTCCAAAAATTTACCCATTTCTTCTAGGTTGTTTAATTTGTTGACATATAATTTTTTGTAGTATTCTCTTATACTTCTTTGTATTTCTGTGGTACTCTGTTTCTGATTTTATTTATTTGTGTTTTCTCTCTTTTTTCCTTGATGAGTCTGGTTAAAATTTTAGCAATTTTGTTTATCTTTTTGAAGAATCAGCTCTTGGTTTCATGGATCTTTTTTTATTGCCTTTTTAGCCTCTATTTCATTTATTTCTGTTCTGATCTTTATTATTCCATTCCTTCTATTAACCTTGGGCTTTGATTTTCTTTTTCTAGTTCCTTTAGATGTAAGGTTATATTGTTTATTTGAACTTTTTCTTATTTCTTGAGACAAGTCTATATTGCTTTAGATTTCCCTGTAACAACTGTGTTCATTCTGTCCCAAAGATTTTGATATTCTGTCTTTTAAATGTCATTTGTCTCAATGTAGTTTTTAAAATTTCCTCATTGATTTCTTTTTGACTCATGGGCATTTAGTAGCATATTGTTGAGCCTCCATATGTTTGTGTTTTTTTCCAGTTTTTTTCTTGTGATTGATTTCTAATATCATATCGCTGTGGTTGTATGGGAAAGTCTGGAGATAATGAAGAGAAATTATAAGAATATAAACAAAAAAGCAAACAAACAACACTGATCTAATGGAAAAAATTTATACATGAAATGTAAGTTGCACTTAAGAAAATCTCTGATATTTGAAAAGTGGCAAAAAAATTAAACTTGAAATATATTTCAGTGAGTGGGAAGGAAAAGGAACAATTTTAGGAAACATAAAACAAATGGAACAGAACTAGTAATCAAATGATGAAGAAGAAAATGATGAAAGAAACATATTCCAGATGCATCTTTAAATGTTGTAATTACCTCCTACTATTTTTTTAACTGAGTGATTAGCATTTGGGCACAAAAATAAAACAGACAGTGATAAAAAATTAGGCCGGTATCATATTTTCTGTCTACAACATGACATTATGGGTGACATTGGAGAAAAATTTACTGGATTGAAAGGGCAAAAGATTATGATGTGCAATTTTTATTCATCAGTGAGCTGTCATTAAATCATAAAAATCAATAGAAACATAGGCTTCTAAATATAACATCTTAGAAAATATTTTCCAATGTTTCTTCTTTAGAAATAAAAATCTTAACATTTCATATCTAACTTAATAGTGGAACAAAATTAAAAATTAAAATATGGGGAACATGCAGACCATGTGTGATGATAAGCACTGAGATCAAGTAAACTTGAAGTTGAATCTAAACTAAGAAGCAATATCACTTGGTAGTTTGGAGCATATGTTCTGGAAAGACAAAATTAGATTCAATTCCTGGGTGGAACACTTAGAAATTTGTGGCCTTGGGCACTTGCTTTCTTTAAGCCTCAGATTGTTTTGTCTTAATTGGAAAAAGTATGGAACAAATGTCAGAAGGTAATTTAGTGATCAAGTATATTTTAAATGCTCTGCATAGTTCTTAGCATATTATTACTAATTCACATTGTTTTCGTTATGATGATCAAATATAATGGAGATTTTATTTTTAAATGAAACCATATGTAATATGAAAATAATAATACAATCTCAAGAGTCTGGGTCTAAAATTCAGGCTGCCTTATAATAGATCAAGTAGGGATGAGGTGGGGGTGGAGTGATTGTCAGAAAAGAGAGTTTTAAACTTATAATAAACTACTGGGTTTATATTTATTCTTTAATGTTTAAAATTAGATATAAGTGTGAAATATGTTGAAAAAATAAAATAACCTAAATTCAAATAAAAATCAGATTTGAAAATCACATATGAAGATAGAAATAAGCAGAATACAAATAGCAAAGGAGACTTTTGAAAACCTAACAAGAGGAGCACAAACAAGAATGATAAACTAAATAGCACAGAAAGAATAAAGATTAATAAACAATAAATATTAAAATATTTGAGTTTTAAAATTTTTTACATAGATACAGAAGTGCAAATTAATTTTTTAAAAGTTATACTATTATATAAACATGGCTATCATACAAATCTGGAGAAATAGATGTCAAAGATGTACTTGCCTATTTATATCAATAATGACAGAACCAGTTAGATGTAAAGCTGGTTCAAAGATCATTTGAAGAACTGTTTACTATAGTCTGAAGAAAAATGTTGGAATAAAATTGCTAATTTATATATAATTTATATATAAAATTCTTTAAAGTCCTATATGCCAATGAAATCATAACTTTTATGATAAAAACATGAATCTTTTAGGATAAAAATCAATTACATCTCTATCCATCCAAATTAAGAAATTAACATGTAATTTCATAACCTAAACCCTGATTAGTAAATAATGCATCAAAGAAGTTGCATTTTGCTTGTGAATTAAGTACTCCCGTAGGTGGGCTTGTTATTCAGTGCATGAGTATGACGTTGAAAGAACACACATTACTTGCTTTGCTTTATTCCTGATTTGGATAATGTTTCTTAACAGCAGATACTACTATTATTCGGCAAGCTAGTATTTATTGTTTATGTGTGTGTGTGTGTGTGTGTGTGTGTGTGTATGTGTATATATATATATATATATGCCTTCTTCTGTGTGTCTTTACCACAAAGAAGGGTTTATTTTACAAAAATGTGTGAGAAAACTGGGCCATCTGTTTTTAAAAACTGAAATTATAACCTTAAATTTATGTCATTTATCAAAATAAAATCCATGGATTAAAGAGTTACAAATGAAACAAAATTTTAAAAGTATTGATGAATATTTAACAAATATTGAGAAGAACTCATAAAGGAAATAATGATTTTGATCACCTGAAAATTTAAATTTATTTTATTAAAAATGTTATAATAACTTAAAGAATGAGAGAATACTATTAATAAATGTGATATTGTGTTGATACTTTTTCATAAAGTATGATAAAAATTATTTAATATAAAAATCTAAAACACAAAGTACAAATAGCCAATAAACATGAAAATATAGTCAATATTAATTAATTAAACTGCAAATTAAGACAACAATGAACTTCTAGCTTCTATATTTGTTTTAAATATATTGTTTTAAAATATTACTCAAAGTTCTGGTGGAATTATAAATTAGTGCAAATTTACTGGGAAGAATTTGGGCAAATAAATCAAGTCTTTGAAAGTTCTCCTAGTACCTGACCCAGTATGCCTACTTGCTTAAGATTATTTATAAAAGAACATCTTAGGGGTGCCTTGGTGGCTCAGTCAGTTAAGCATTGACTTCAGCTCAGGTCATGATCTCAGGGTACTGGGATCAAGCCCTGTGCTGGGGTCCATGCCCAGTGAAGAGTCTGCTTGTCCCTCTGCCCCTCCCACCATTCCTACTCTTTCTCTCTCAAATAAATAAATAAATAAATAAATAAATAAATAAATAAATAAACAAGTAAACAAATAAACAAATCTTTTAAAAAATAAAAGAAAAATTTAAACTAATCATATTTTCCAATAACAGGGATTATTTGAATAAATTACAGTACATCAATTAATAGACTATTATGCAACCAAAAAATTATGCATTTGACAAATATTTAATATTACAATATTTTTAAGTATAACTGCATCAAAAGAGTTATATAAAATATTCCAAACTTCTAGAAATCTACAATTATGCATAAAACATCCTTGACTTGTTTCTAATCTTAGGGGAAAGACTTCAGTTTTTCACTGTTAAGTATGATGATTAGCTGTGTGGTTTTTGTAGATGCTGCTGATTAAGTTGAGAAAGTTTCTTTCTATTTCTAATTTGAGTATTATTTTTGTCATGAAAGGGTTTGGATTTTGCCAAATACTTTTTTGTGTCTATTAAAGTAGTCATATTTTTTTCTATTAATATAGTGTGTTACATTAATTGATTTTTGAATGTTAAGTCACCCTTTTATTCTTGGGATAAATACAACTTGTTGATAGTTCATAAATCTTTTTGTATGTTGCTGAATTTGGTTTGGTAGTATTTTGTTAAGGATTTTTGCATCTATACCCAAAATTAATATCAGTTGGTAGTTGTTTTTTTTTTTTCTCATGACTCCTTGGCTTTGATAATAGTGGCCTCAGAGAATGTGTTAAAGTATGCCTTCCTCTTCAATTTTTTGGAAGAGTCTGTGATTTGGTATTAATTTTTCTTTGACTGTTTGATAGAATTCACCAGTAAAGCCATTTAGGTTTGTGATTTTCTTCATGTTTTTTGTTTTGTTTTGTTTCTTGTTTTTTTCAGAGAAAGTGAGCATGTGCGTGTGGCAGGATAGGGGCAGAGGGAGTAGGGGAGAGAGAATCCTAAACAGACTCCATGCTCAGTGAGGAGCCTGATGCAGGGCTCAATTTCACAACGCTGAGACCATGACCTGAGCCAAAATCAAGATTTGGCCACTTAAGTGACTGAGTCTTCCAGGTGCCCCTCTTCATGTGGTTTTAATTTAAAATATATTTGACTGATGTATGATTGACATACATTATATTAGTTTCAGGTATACACATAATATTTGATATTTGTATATATTGCAAAATGATTACTACAGTAAGTTAATATCCATCACCATACGTGATTACAGAATTTTTTTCTTGTGATGAAAACTGGAAAGATTTACTAGTTTAGCAACTTTCAAATGTGCAATAGAATTTATTAACTATACTTGCCATGCTGTTCTACATCATGATTTATTTATCTTGTAACTGAAAATTTATGCCTTTACCCATTTTGACCACACTCTAGCCCCTGCTTCTGGCAATCCCCAATCTGTCGTCTGTATTTATGAGCTTGACTTTTTGGTTTTGGCTTTGGTTTTTTAGATTCCACATGTAAGTGAGATCTTTTTTTTTTTTCCTGAGTTATTTCACTTAGCATAAGGCTGTCAAGGTCCATCTATGTTGTCACAAATGGCAAGATTTCATTCTTTTTTATGGCTGAATAATATTCCAGTGTGGGCTCTGTGTGTGTGTGTGTGTGTGTGTGTGTGTGTGTGTGTGTGTGTGTTGCATTTTCTTATTGATTCATCTGTCAATGGACACTTATGTTGTTTTCATATCTTGGCTATGGCAAATAATGATCAGTGAACATGAGAGTGCAATATTTTTTCAAGTCAGTATTTTTGCTTTCTTTGGATAATTGCTCAGAAGTGGAATTATCGGATTGCGTGGCAGTTCTACTTTTATGTTTGTGAGAAATTTTCATGTTGTTTTCTATAGTGGCTTTACCAGTTTCTATCCCCCCCCCCCCGCACCGCGAAGCAGTGTATTACATCCTTGCGACGCTTGTTATTTGTTCTCTTTTTGATACTAACCAAATGGCTGGTGTAAAGTGATGTCTCATTGTGGTTTTGATTTGCATTTTCTGATATTAGTGATATTGAGCATCTTTTCATGTGTGTATTGGCCATCTGTATGCCTTCTTTGGAAAAATGTCTATCCAGATCTTCTGCCCATTTTTTAGTCAGATATTTGGTTTTTCATTTTTTTGTTTTGCTACTAAGTTGTGAGTTCTTTATATATTTTAGATATTAACCTGTTATCAGATATATGATTTGCAAATTATTTTCCCATTCATTAAGTTGCCTTTTCATTTTATGGATGGTTTCTTTTGCTGTGCAGAGATTTATAGTGTGAAATAGTCCTATTTGTTTATTTTTGCTTTTGTTGCCTTTTATATGATACAAGAGAGTAGTCCAATTTCACTCTTTTGCATGTGGCTGTCCACATTTCCCAGCACCATTTATTAAAGATACTGACTTTGCCCCACTGTATATTCTTGGCTTTTTTGTCATAATTTAATTGACCATATATGCACGGGTTTATTTCTAGGCTCTCTGTTTTGTTCCATTGACTATAGTGTTTGCTTTTATGTCAATACCACCTGATTTAATTAATTTGTTTTGTAATAAAATTTGAAGTCAGGGAATCTGTGTCTCCAGCTTTGTTCTTTTCAAGATTGCTTTGGCTAGGGGCACCTGGGTGGCACAGTCAGTTAAGTGTCCAACTCTTGGTTTTGGCTCAGGTTGTGGTCTCAGGGTCATAAGATTGAGCCCCATGTCAAGCTCCATGCTGAGCCTAGAGTCTGCTTGAGATTCTCTCTCTTTCTCCCTCTGCCCCTCCCATTTGTGCTCTCTGTCTCTTTCAAAATAAATAAATAGATAAATCTTAAAAAAAAAAAAAAAGGATTGCTTTGGCTATTCAGGGTCTTTTTGTGGTTTCATACAAATTTTAGAATTGTCCATTCTATTTCTGTTATAAGAATTTTGATAGGGATTGCATTGAATCTGTATAATGCTTTGAGTAGTATGGGTATTTTAACAATATTAATTCTTCTGATATATATGAACATAGTATATCTTTCCATTTATTTGTGTCATCTTTAATTTATCAAAATCTTATAGTTTTCAGAGTACAGGTCTTTCACCTCCTTGGTTACCTTTATTCCTAGATATTTTATTCTTTCTAAATGCAATTGTAAATGCGATTGGTTTCTTAATTTCTTTTTCTGAAAGTTTGTTATCAGTGTATAAAACACAACAGATTTCTGTATGTTGACTTCGTATCCTGCAATTTTACTGAATTTATTAGTTTTAACAGTTTTTGGTGGAATGTTCAGGGTTTTCAATACAAAGTATTATGTCATCTGCAAATAATGAGGGTTTTACTTTCTTTCAAATTTGGATGACTTTTCTTTTTCTTGCCTAATTGCTGTGGCTAAGATTTCCAAATCTATGTTGAAAAAAGTGGTAAGAGGGAGCATCCTTATTTCAGATCCCAAAGGAAAAGCTCTCAGCTTTTCATCATTGAATATGATGTTAACTATGGGCTTGTTCATATATGGTCTTTATTATGTTGAGGTACATTCCCTCTACACTCACTTTGTTGAGAGTTTTTTCTCATCTTTAATGTTGAATTTTGTCAAATGTTTTTTTCTAAATCTATTGAGATGATCATATGATTTTTATCCTTCATTTGGATAATGTGTTGCATCACAGTAGTTGGTTTGCAAATGTTGAACCATCCTTCCATCATTGGAATAAATCTCACTTAAGCATCATGTATGATCCTTTGAAAAAAATTGTTGAAATGATTTGCTAATATTTTATTGAGGATGTTTGGTAAGGATATGCGTTCATCAGCGATATTAGCCTGTAATTTTCTTTTCTTATGGTATCCTTATCTGGTTTTAGTATCAGGGTAATGTTGGCCTCAGAAAAAAAGGTTGAAAGTGTGCCTTCCTCTTTTATTTTTGGAAGACTTTGAGAAGGATTGGTATTCTTCTTTGAATGTTTGACAGAATTTGCTAGTGAAATTGTCTGGTCCTGAACTTTGTTTTTTAGGCAGTTTTTAAATTACTGTTTCAATTTCCTTACTGGTAATCCGTCTGTTCAAATTTTCTATTTCTTCATGATGCAGTCTTTGAAGGTGGTGTTTCTAGGAATTTAGCCATTTCTTCTTGGTTTTCCAACTTATTGGCAAAAAACTTGTTCATAGTAGTTTTATATAATTCTTTGTATGGCTATGGTATCAGTTGTAATGTCTCCTTTTTCATTTCTGATTTTATTTATTTGAGCCCTCCCTTTTTTTCTTAGTGAGTCTAAAGATTTGTCCATTTTGTTTATCTTTTCAAAGAACCAGTTCTTGGTTTTATTAATCTTCTACTATCTTTTTAGTCTCTATTTCATTTATTTGTGCTTCAGTCTTTGTTATTTCCTTCCTTCCACTAATTTTGTGCATTATTTTTCTTCTTTTTCTAGTTCCTTTAAAGTTTAGTTAGGTTATTTGAAATTTTTCTTTTTTTCGTGATGGAGGCATTTCTTACTGTGACCTTCCATCTTAGAATTGCTTTTGCTGCATCCCAGAAGTGTTAGTATGTTGTATTTCCTTTCTGTTTGTCTCAAAGTATTTTTATTTTTGCTTTTGATTTCTTTTTTGACCCACTAGTTATTTAGTAAAATCTTGTTTGTCTTCACATATTTCTGAATTTCCTAGCTTTGTGTTATAATTGATTTATAGTTTCAGACCACTGTGGTTGGAAAAGGTGCTTCATATCAATTCAATTTTAAATTGACCTTTGTGATGAGCACTGGGTGTTATATATAAGTGATGAATCACCAAATTCTACTCCTAAAACCAATATTACACTCTGTTAACTAACTAGAATTTAAATACAAACTTGAAACAAAAAAATTATTAAGACTTGTTTTGTGGCCTAACATATGATCTATCCTGAAGAATATTTCATGAGTACTCGAGAAGAATGTGTATTCTGTTGCTTTTGGATGGAATATTCTGTATATATCCGTTAAGTCCATCAGGTCTAATGTGTCATTTGAAGCCAGTGTTTACTTATTGATTTTCTGTATGGATAATCTATTCATTGTTATAAGTTGGGTATTAAAGTCCCCTACCATTATTGTATTGCTGTCTATTTTCCTCCCATGGGTTTGTTACTATTTGCATTATATATTCAGGTGCTACCATGTTGGGAGCATAAATATTTACAAATGTAGTGTCTTCTAATTGGATTGATCCCTTTATCAATATGTAATGCCCTTTTATCTCTTATTGCAGTCTTTGTTTTAAAGTCTATTTTGTGTGTTATAAGTATAGCCACCCCAACTTTCTTTTGGTTTTCATTTTCATGAAATAGCTTTGTCTACCCCTTCACTCTCAGTCTGCGTGTGTCCTTAGTTCTAAAATGAATCTCTTATAGGCAGAATATAGATGTATTCTTTTTTAAAAAATTCATTTAGCCACTGTGTTTTGATTAGAAAATTTAGTCCATTTACATTTAAAGTAATTATTGATAGGTATATACTTATTCTCATTTTGTTGTTTTCTGCCTATTTTGTAGTTCCTCTCTATTTCTGTCTCCTTCTCTTGATCTCTTCTTTTGTGGTTTGATGACTTTCTTTAGTGCTATGTTTAGATTTCATTTTTATTATATTCCCTGCATCTACTATATGTTTTTGCTTGGTGATTACCATGAAATTTACATATTACATGTTATATTTATAACAATCTATTTTAAGTTGATGGCAACTTAAGTTTAAGTGCATTCTAAAGCTCTACATTTTTATCCCCCCCACATTTTGTTACTGATATCATGTTTGACACCTTTTTATCTTATGTATCACGCAAGTATTGTAGTTACAGTTATTTTTTCTACTTTTGCCTTTTAATCTTCATCCTAATGTTGTGATTAATATGCTACCTTTATTCTGTATTTGACTTCATATTTTTTAATGTTTTTATGTTACTAATTAGTGCCCTTTCTTTTTAGCTTTAAGAGGTCCCTTTAACATTTTTTGTAAGCCTGTTTAATGGTGATGAATTCCTTTAGCTTTTGTTTGTTTTTAAAAGTCTTCATCTTCCCTTTAATCGGAATCATAACTACTCGATAGAGTATTCTTTGCTGGAATTTTTTTTTTTCACTTTGATTCTCTCATGTCACTCACTTCTTGCCTACAAAGTTTTTGCAAAGTTTCTGCTGAAACATCTGCTTTTGTAGTCATAGAAGGTTACTTTATATGTAACCAGTTGCTTTTCTCCTGCTGCTTTTAAGATTCTTTCCTTGTCTTTAGCTTTTGATATTTTAGTTATAATGTGTCTTTCTGTGGATTGCTTTGGGTTCGTCTTATTTGGAACTCTCTGGATTTCCTGGATCTGTATGTCTGTTTCTTTCCCCAGGCTAGAGAAGTTTTCAGCGATTATTTGTTCCAATAAATTTTCTCCCTTTTTCTCCTCTCTTTTCTTCTGAGAGACCTATGAATGAATGTTCATCCATTTGATATCCCATAAACTCAAACTATCTTCACTTTTTAAAAATTCTTTTTGTTTCCTTTTCTGTTCAGATTGGGTGAGTTCTTCTGCCCTGTCTTCATATTCACTGACACTTTCTTCTGCTTTAACTAGTCTGCTATTGAGTACCTTTAGTCTACTTTTTAAAAAATTCAGTTATTGTATTCTTGACTCTGACTTCTGTTTGGAACTTTCTATTTCTTTTTTCTTTGTTGAAGTGCTCATTTTGTTCATACATTCTTCTCCCAACTTTAGTGAGCAATTTTATGATCATACTTTGAACTCTTTATGGAGTAAATTACTCATCTCCATTCCATTAGGGTTTTGTTTCATTTTTGGTTTTGTTTTTAGATTTTCTTTGTTGTTTTGTGTGTAACATACTCTGTTCCTTCATTTTGCTTTTCTCTTTGTGTTGATTTCTATTCATTAGATAAACAGCCACTTCTCCTAGTCTTGAAGGTTTGGTCTTGTTAAGAATATGAAACTTATTGGTCAGGCCTGCTCTAGCTGTTGTGTGTCTCCCTAAGTTTTGAGATTGTCCAAGGTGATTATGTTACTTTTGTAGCTCCCGGTAGTTGAAGGTATGCTAAGACCAGTCACGGTCCCAAAGAGGAGGATCTTAGTCATCATTTAGATTCAGGCTGATTACAGTTTACACCCTCAAACAATAGCATTTATTTATTTATTTATTTATTTATTTATTTATTTATTTATTTTTAAAGATTTTATTTATTTATTTGACACAGAGAGAGAAATAGTGGGAGAAAGAGCACAAGCAGGGGGAGTGGCAGGCAGAAGGAAAGGGAGAAACAGGCTCCCCTCTGAGCAAGGAGCCCAGTGCAGATCTTGATCCCAGGACCTTGGGATCATGACCTGAGCCGAAGGCAGCCTCTTAACCAACTCAGCCACCCAGGCACCCTTCAAACAATAGCTTTTAAAGATTGCAAATATATACAGTCCTGTGAGACCACAAGTGTAAGTCCTGATGGCTCCCAGAGCCAGGCAATCTGGACTTGTCCACTGAGAAGAAGTCACATAAATTGGGGCTCCAGATGAGTGCACGGGTTGCTCTCTGGGAGATACCAATGAGCTGTAGGCAGGCAGAAAAAATGCAAAGATGCTGTTCCCCATTTCCTGAGAGCACTTCCATAGCTTCTAGATGTGTACCAAGCCTGGAGCCTTCCCCTAAGGCTGAAGCTCCAGGACTAGCAAGTAAACATCTCCGATGGAAAGGCTAGGGGTATGTTTCATTCTGCTGTCTGTGCAGTGCCTTGGGTATGGTAGCCTACCAAGAATTATCTCTCTAATTGTTACAGTCCTCTAGGACTCAAGAATACAAGCCCCATTGATAATCTGATAATCAAGGAGTATCCCCTTGGCAGCAGCCACAAAAATAAGGACACTAGGTATAAAAACTGGGGTATCAGACATGTATAAGAGCTCCCCTCCAAGAGAATGCTGGCACTCTGGAGCACAGAAGAAGGAGAGCCCAAATATAATGTCCATTCTGTGAGGTGTCAGGAAAGGTTTCCAGCTAACCCTTAGATCTGTGTTTAATTAGTGGTGTGCCCCTCAGGCTGCAGTTACGATGATAAGCTAATAAGCCTCTTTACATAAATATTGAGCTCCTGGGAATGTTGCCTCTTGCTGTGCCCTGAGGGTGGTAGCTGTTTCAGAACTCTTTTTCCATTGATTATAGTCCTATAGAACTTGTGAGCAGAAGTCTATTGGCTACCAGAGTGAAGTGATATAGAAGTTGACATGGCAGCAGTGGCAAAAATTAGGGCACCAGAGAAGCTTTTTTTACCTATAAGATAGCAGTTATCTGGAGTGAGGCAGAGGGAGAATGCAAATATTGTCTCTACCAGCCTCTGTTCCCTGAGAGCCCTGCCTATGCTCCTGTATGTGTACCAGATCAGAAACCTTCCCCAGGCCAAAGCTGCTGGACAAGAGAATAGACTTTTTTTTCTCAGAAAGACTGGACTATGTTTCATTATCCTAACTATACAGTGCCTTGGGAGTCATAGTTTGCCAAGAAATATCTCTCTGATTATGATAGTCCAATGGGATCCTAGAATGCAACCCCCCTGGCCTCCTGAGCAAGGTGACTAAGAGATATGTAGCCACAAAAATTGGGTCACCAGACATGTGTAGAACCTCCCCTCTGGGAGATACAGGTTCTCTGGAGTATGACAGAGAGAGCATATGACATGTGTCCCATGGGTGAGTCTGCATTTGGGCCCTTTAAGATGTTCCTCTCTTGACCACAGCCACATGTGGCTGCAAGCTTCATTGGTTTTAAAGTTCTGGGGGTTCATTTCTCAGGTGCTGGTCTTAAAGGTTGGGGTATGAACCTTCACTCCCCAGGGAGAAGCTCCAGGTTTGGGTTCCCTCCCAGTTGAGTTGCCATGCCAGAAATGGGGTTTATTGTCTCAGTCTTTCCTACTAGTTTCAGTGTGGTTCCCTTTCATTTGTCTAATGTCAGTTGGTCACTCTGCCAGTTTTAGGTTTATTTCAGAGGAAATTTCTTCATATATAGTTGTATATTTGGTGTGTCTGTGGGAAGAGTGGAATTCAAGATCTTCCTATATTGCTATCTTGAACTAGAACCTGTGAGAAGTTTTTAAATCACTAATTTAGTCTTTGCTTAGTATAGGCCTATTCAAAGTTTCTATTTTCCTTGAGTGAGTGTCAATAATTTGTGTCTTTCAGTAATATGGGGAGTGATTCTTTTCCTACCTTTTCATAAGTTATATCAATTTGTTGCCATATAGTTGTTTATAGTATTCTCTTATAATCCTTTGCACTTCATAAGATTTGTAGTGATGTTCTCTTCAGTTTATTATTATTTTTTTAAATAAGCTCTATACCCAATGTGGGTTTTAAACTCATGACCCTGAGATAAAGTCACATGTCTACTAACTGAGCCAGCCAGGCATTCCTCTTTAATTTTTGATTTTAGTAATTTGAGTATTCTTTCTCTGTCCTTTCGTTTTGTTTTGTTTTAGAAAGTAATAAGCTAATTCTAAAATTCATATGTAACCACAACTTGAAAGAGAAGAATAAAACTGAAGAACTAATTCTACTTGATTCTAAGACAAATATTTTCTTTCAATACCTTAGAAATGGTCCTCCACTGCCTTCTTGTTTACATTGTTTTTTATGAGAAATCTGCTGTCATTCTTTTTCTCCCCGCATTTCGATTTAACATGGTTTTTTAATTTTGGCTGCTCTAAGATTTTCTCTTATCTCTCATTTTGAGTAATTTGATTATTATATGCCTTAATTTCTTTTTTTTTTCCTTGTATTTGCAATTTGTGGAGCTTATTAGATCTCTGGGTTTATACTTTTCATAAAATTTGGAAAATTTTTAGTAATTACTAATTTCTACAAATTTTTCTTTTCTGTTTTCCTCTCCTTTCTTTTGGGGACTCTATACATGTATATTAGTTCCCTTGAAGTTCCCCACAGCTCATATTTTTTAAATTGCTTTGTTGAAATATAATTCATATGCCAAAGAATTCAGTTAAGGATACCATTCAATGTTTTTTTAGTATACATCTCTTATATATACTAACAACCATTGAGCTTTGATACTCAAAAAACAAAAAACAAAACAAAACAAAAAAAAAGCCATGTTTATTTTTTAATTCTTTTTCTGTGTGTTTCATTTTGAATAGTTTCTTTTGCCATGTCTTCAAGGCCACTAATATTTTCTTCTCTTTTCTTTTTCAACATACAGTCTGCAAGTACTCTCATCCAGTGTGTTTTTCATTTCAGACATTGTTTCATATCTAGAAGTTTGTAGTTTCATATCTAGAAGTTTGATTTGGGTCTTTTATATATATCCTCTAATTCTCTACTTAACTTTTTAAACAAGGAAGAAAATTATAAGGATTATTTTGATTACTTTATCTGCTATTTTTAACAATAGTTTTGCATCAATTTCAACTGGTTGATTTTTTTCATCATTATGTGTCATATTTTACTGATTACAAATCATGAAATTAACCTTGTTGAATGCTGAGTATTTTTGCATTTCTATAAATATTTCTGTGCTTTGTTATGGAATTTAGTTAAGTACTAAAAACAGTTTGATCCTTTTGGGTCCTTCTTTTATATTGTTAGGTGGGAACAGAGCAGCTATTAATCTACACCTAGATTAGCTTAGAAAAAAATCCCTCGTATGTACTCTACTGAAATGGCCTATATGTTATGAAGTTTCTTCAGTCTGACTAGTGGGAGCAGGCACATTCTTGGTCCTAAATGGACACAGGTACTGTTTCTTCTAATCATTTAGGATGATTCTTTTCCCACCCTTGGGTATTTTCTTCACACTCAAGTTATCATCAGTATTCAGCTATACCCTTCAGGAGGACCCTCTAGAGATCTGATATTTCTCTGTGCACATCTCTCCCATCTTTGGTACCATTTTCTGAAAATTCACTCTTATTCTCTCCAGAATCTCAACTCTGACGTTCACATCGGGGATTCTGCCAAGTTCCATCTGTGCTCTTCCTTACTGTTCTGCTGCCTAGAAACCCTCTAAAGGCTTTAAACTGAGGTAATGATAGCACCAACTTTATTTGTTTTCTGTCCATCAGGTATCACTGTCCTTCATTGCCTGATGGCCAGTCTCTTCAAAACCTTTATATTTTGTTCAGTTTTTTTTTTGGTTGTTTCAGCCAGGAGAGTAAATTCAGTCCCTTTTTTTCAATTTCAGCCAAGGACGGATGTGTCTTCCTTGCTGATTTTTACTGAAGCTTTTACTTACCTAATATGAAATTGGACCACCTGGTGAGAAGCATAAACTCACAAAAGCAATTAATAGAGCCCTAATTTCTCATGGTTTTTTTCCTCTACCGCTTATCTATACTGTGTATATTGTTTTAAGTTCATAAAGAAAATATATTATTTTTGTTTAAAGAAATCTTATACTGACTTACTCAGTAACAATCTGAACCATGATGAGTATCAGTCTCATATTTCTTTAATTTTCATCAAAACTCATCAACTCATCAACTTCATTTTTCATGTTCCCAAATAGTAGCTGTTACTGCTCTCTGACTACAAAAACAGATGATGTCTATGCATAATGAAAACCAAATTATATCCGTATTTTCTACTCAGTTAGATACTTTTGTCTGTATTGTTTATTATGCCCAGCACCTATTGATCAGAATTAGGTCTTTTCTTTTTATAACTTTGTTCTAATGTTAAGCCTGTTATTAGAACTTTGCTGTCATGAGT
The DNA here is from genome assembly GCF_024610735.1 of Ursus americanus. Lineage (NCBI taxonomy): Eukaryota > Metazoa > Chordata > Mammalia > Carnivora > Ursidae > Ursus > Ursus americanus. The sequence goes on from NC_142137.1 coordinate 16,628,095, forward strand.
TTTTCAATAACCTTTTTTTTTTTTAAGAAAAAAATGTAGTATTAAAACTCGGCAGTAACTGGCCAAGATGCGAAAATGATGATACAATATTTATATTGTATTGAAAGTGTCCTCTGTAATGCAACTCACTTTTTGACCATTTGTCCATATATTAACATTGCTGGATGACACTGAGGTCCTTTCTGTACTTCATATTTAGCAATTTAAGCTTTGGCTCAATCTGTGTAGGCATGACTAGGAGGAATTATCAGGTGCTGGTGGATTGTTGGGGAGACAGGGACTTAAAAAAGAGGAAAAGATGGAAACTAGGCCACTATTTATGCTGGGTACTGAAGATTATGCTAAATCAAAAGAAGTTGCTGTATTTCTGACCATACATAGGGACAGATATAAACCTTCAAATTTTATATTATTATTGAAACATGAAAACTAAAATCAGGAATGATAATAGGAAGGCTTAGACTAATATTCAAGAAAAAACAATAGTGTTACCTAATCAATATTCTTAATTATCTCTTTCATTGTATGTTACACCATCAGCTTTATATAAAAGAGAGGTACACAATGTTTATTTGTTTTATTTTACTTGGAGGCTTATGAAAATATCTAAATTTTTCATAGTATATATAAATAATATTTTAAAATTGCTGAAATATGCTTTTTGTTTTGATTTGACCTAAATATATTTCATTTCTAAAGGAATCAGAATGTGGAAAATTTTTTGCTTTAAATAGTGATCAAGTAATAATAGATCAGTTCATATGTAACACATAAAAATAAATTGTCTTTCTCTTAAACATGTTTTATGTTGATCAAAGTTTTTATGGTTGAACTGACTTTGATATTTAAGCATTTATGTGGGTATATTTAAAGTTAAAAGAAGCTTTTATAACAGGTCATTGAGTCTATTGAACAGTTCGCACACTCTCGATATTCCTTTTCTTTTGGTACACGTACAAATGTTATTCTACAGTTGATCATGCATAAACTTGTGGGGTTTTTTTGTATTTTCTGATAGTTTTAATAATCTTAGCTATAGAACACTCCTATTAATTCTTAATTTCTCATTAAATCTCTACATGAATTATATTTAGGAATTTAAGGATTTCAGCATTAACTTGAGAAAGTTTATTATTCGAAAAAAAAAAGAAAGGAACCTTTAAGAAGAAACAGTTTCCTATGTTTTTTGTCTTGTTTTTATTTCTTTTTTCTCTCTTTTTTTTATGGCATGCACCAGTGCTGGCTCTCTGAGAGCCAGACACAAAATGAGAGTGACATGTCAAACACATGGATATCAAGGATGTGGTTACCTTAGCAACAGGAAGCATATAAAAGCCCTCAGAACTTCCATTCCTACTCCTGGGACATTTCAGAGTTTCAGATACTGTAAATACTGGTGAATGTGATGTCTATAAGAGACATCACAAACATTAAAGTATTATAATGTAAAGTAACCCAAGTTTTTCTCACAGGACCGAAAAAGTAAATTATAATTCACTCCCTTCCTGAAAATGGGTTAGTGGTGGTCTAAGCTAAAGGCAGAACAACACTTCTGGACTTTATATCCTATAAAAATAGAAGCTACATTAAGTTTCATGGATTTACACATATCCGTAGAATTTGAAGTTGTGTTATAGGTTTTGAAAGATTTGTTAGATTAATACTAATTTTAATTTCTTTTGAATGATAAAATGCATTAAGATTCTGAATTACTATAGAAATGACATTGGGAGGATGCTCCTTAGAGATTAGAGCCTTTCAAAAATGTAGTGAAAGTAGGTTTGCTTTTGTAGATGGTTGAACTATGAGAATTAGATCTGTCACTGAATGGGAAGGTCCTTCTGAAGTTTTACAAAAGTAAAAATAATATTCATTTTTAGTAAGAAAAACCTACCTTCATCACTACAGACTACCTCAAAAAAAAGGGGTCTTGTTTGTGCTGTAATATTAGCAATGGAAAACATTTTTAATCTATCTATGTATCTATCAATCTAATTTGTACTGTCTCTTGCTGATACTCTTCATCATTATGTCTGGGCTTTCCTCTTATTGAAAATTTCATAATACTTTTCTGTAGGAAAAATGAATCTCTCTCTCTCTCTCTCTCTTTCTCGCTCTCCGCCTTGTTCATTTCTGTCATGCTCTATTTCTTTCTTTCTATTTATCTAACTTGTATATTAAATGATCCATAATACCCACACATATGAAATGAATTGACCATTTTTCTCTGTGAAAAAAGGAGTTTGGTTCTTAAATTTGTTAAAGAGAGTGGTATATTTGAACCCTTGATCTCTCATATTACTCACATTTCAACCAACATCTTCATTGTTAGAAGGCTCAATGAGGAAACAACTATGATCCAGCACTTTTTGACAAGTCTATATGACAGATAATATCTAATATTTCAGAGTCTAATAGATATGCTCACTCTCTATACATCTAAACTTTTTGGGTTTGAACCATATAGAAGCTAAATCATCTTAAAGCAAAGTGCCCAGGATCTATTATCCCAACTCATCAAAAATCTCCTCCTGATTTATGATTTACTGTTATGTTTTGCTATCAGAATTTATGAAAGATCAATATAAGAATTACCTATTT